>NC_139989.1:69914790-69918251 GCF_964263955.1 Coregonus lavaretus
CATGCTCACAGTTCTTCCATAATATCTGGTATGCTCACTATTCCTCCATAATATCTGGCATGCTCACGGTTCCTCCATAATATCTGGCATGCTCAATGTTCCTCCATAATATCTGGCATGCTCACGCCAGAGAGGGAACAGCTGGCTCTACCTATTGTCCCCTCCCTCTCGCCCCACCCAGATTATTTTTTGCCAGTGAGATGTCTCGCCCTGGGACCAGCAATAAGAAGACCAGAGTGGCCCCGCCCCCGATGTGGGGTGTCTCGCTTTCTCTACTGTCTCTGGCACACAGTAAACAAATTAACAACTGGCTTTAAGCATGCTTATAGGGAAAGGCACTCAACATGTACGGCACTTACACAAATGACTGATGATTGGCTGAGAGAAATTGATAATAAAAAGACTGCGGGAGCTGTTTTGTTAGACTTCAGTGCGGCTTTTGACATTATCGATCATAATCTGCTGCTGGAAAAACGTATATGTTATGGCTTTACATCCCATGCAATATTGTGGATCGAGAGTTAACTGCCTAACAGAACACAGAGAGTGTTCTTTAATGGAAGACCTCTCCAACATAATCCAGGTAGAGTCAGGCATTCCCCAGGGCAGCTGTCTAGGCCCCTTACTTTTTTCAATCTTTACTAATGACCAGCTCTGAGTAAAGCATGTGTGTCTTTGTTTGCTGATGACTCAACATTATGTATGTCAGCTACCACAGCATCACTGCAACACTTAACAAAGAGCTGCAGTCAGTTTTAGAATTAGTGGCAAGAAATAAGCTAGTACTAAATATTTAAAGAACTAAAAGCATTGTATTTGGGCCAAATCATTCACTAAACCCTAAACTTCAACTAAATCTTGTAATGAATGATGTGTAAATAGAGCAAGTTGAGGATATTAAACTGCTTGGTGTAACCCTGAATTGTAAACTGACATGGTCAAAACATATTGATTCAACGGTAAGCTTAAATGGGGATAGGTCTGTCCATAATAAAGCGCTATTCTGTTTTCTTGACACCGCTATCAACAAAAGTCGTACAAGCCCTAGTTTTGTTGCACCTGGACCAGAGCATATGAGCGGAGTGGAGCGGGAGCGAGCGTGGAGCGTGAGCGGACGGATTTTGAACAGAGCGCAGAGCAGCATTTTTAAAAGGACGGAGCGTCGCCCTATGTCCCGCTCCAATTTCGCTCGCTCACACCACGAGTCTGAAGCATGCTCAAGCCTGACCCAGAATCCATCTGTTTAATTTAATTTGTGTCGTCCATGAATTTGTATTTTATAGAGCGAGAGGAGCAGCAGCAGCAACAAGAGAAAAGGGTTGAGGAATTCAAAAGTTTTTTCACTGCACGCAAAGGCCCAACCATAACAAGGGAGAGAAAAAGAGAGCTGGATGTAGCATTTTTTGAAATGATTTTCATGGACTATGAACCGCTGAGTAAAGGAGAACGCGAAGGGATGCAACACTTCGCCAGCGCAGCTCAACCGGGCTACACCCCCCCAAGAAACTATGATAAATCAGTACTTTACTTTGTCAAATTTACATCTGAGATGCCCCATTCACATGCTTCAGCTGGCGATCAAAAACGCCTTTAACGAGCACGACAACATTAATAGGCTGTTAGTGAAAGTCGGGCACCTGGTGAAAAGTGTACGCAAGAGCACAGAGGAAACCGACCAATTAGGTCTCCACCCCACAAATGCCTGCGCCATTCGATGGAGCAGCCAGCTGCGGATGATTCAGTCGTTCATCCGGTTGTTCCAAAAAGACCCGTTATGGCAAAACAAACTCAAGTCTAATGTTGCTAACATCACCCTGAATCAAGTACGGCAGCTGACGCACCTTGTCAGTGTGCTGACACCACTAGCAGATCTCACAGACAAAATGCAGAAGGAGCTGGGGAACCTGGGGATGATCCTCCCTGCTGTCACAGAAATCAAATCCCTGCTCACCGATTACACTCACGCTGCACTTCCAATGGGCATCGCTGCTTTTGCAGAAACATTGGCAAACAACGTGTCAATTCGCTATGGAATATACTATACTGATTAACATCTAATTTTAGCGTCAGTGTTAGATCCCCGTTTCAAGACAGAATGGATAATCCGAGATGAGTCTGTATGCAACAAATTCGGGGAGATAAAGTAAGGCTGTGGTTTAAGCTAAAAGTGAAATACATGCAGATTTTGTTCCTTTTTTGGAGTGAGCGGGGGGCGATTTGAGTGGAGCGCGATGCAAACTGCGTTGAGCGATAATGAGCGGACTGGCCTGATGTGGCTTTGGGCGGGGGGAGCGGAGGGGTGAACAGCTCCGTGAGCGAGGAGCTGAGATTCTCACCGTTCCACTCCGCTCATATGCTCTGACCTGGACTACTGCCCAGTCATAAGGTCAAGTGCCACAAAGAGGGACATAGGCAAATTACAGTTGGCCCAAAACAGAGCAGCACGGCTGGCCCTTAAATGTATATGGAGAACTAACATCAATAGCACGCATGTCAGTCTCTCCTGGCTCAAAGTAGAGGAGAGATTGATTTCATCACTACTTGTATTTGTGAGAGGTATTGACATGTTGAATGCACTGAGCTGTCTGTTCAAACGACTAGCACACAGCTCAGCCACCCATGCATACCCCACAAGACATGCCACCAGAGGTCTCTTCACGGTCCACAAGTCCAGAACAGACTATGGGAGGCGCACAGTACTACATAGCGCCATGACTACATGGAACTCTATTCCACATCAGGTAACTGATGCAAGCAGTAGAATCAGATTTAAAAAATAGATAAAAATACACCTTATGAAACAACGCGGACTGTGAAGAGACACACACACATGCACACACACGCTCTAGCACACGCACTCTACACACACGTACATTGTATTATTATTGCATGGTGGTATTATACATTTTGTATTGTAGATATGTAGTGGTGTACTGTTTTATTTTTTTGTGTGATGTGTTTGGACCCCTGGAAGAGTAGCTGGGATGGGGATCCATAATAAACCCCAGGAAGAGTAGCTGATGCCTTGGCAGGAACTAATTGGGATCCATAATAAACCCCAGGAAGAGTAGCTGCTGCCTTGACAGGAACTAATGGGGATCCATAATAAACCCCAGGAAGAGTAGCTGATGCCTTGGCAGGAACTAATTGGGATCCATAATAAACCCCAGGAAGGGTAGCTGCTGCCTTGACAGGAACTAATGGGGATCTATAATAAACCAAAGGAAGAGTCTGTCTCCACATACCAGCATGTAGGAGGTAAGCTAGACAGATAGACAGACACACAGGCAGACAGGCAGACAGACAGTGTTACTTGTATAAGACTGAGGCTTCACAGAGCAGCATGTAGGAGGTAAGCTTGACAGACAGACAGACAGGCAGACAGACAGTGTTACCTGTATAAGACTGAGGCTCCACAGAGCAGCATGTAGGAGGTGATGGTAAAGAGGTAAGCTAGCTGG
>NC_139989.1:69918451-70018451 GCF_964263955.1 Coregonus lavaretus
TGAACCAGAATAGCTATGTGACAGCTGGCTAACTTCTATGAACCTGAATAGCTTAGCTCTAGCTGGTTAACTTCTATGAACCTGCATAGCTATGTGACAGCTGGCTAACTTCTATTAACCTGAATAGCTTAGCTCTAGCTGGTTAACTTCTATGAACCAGAATAGCTTAGCTCTAGCTGGCTAACTTCTATGAACCTGAATAGCTTAGCTCTAGCTGGCTAACTTCTATGAACCAGAATAGCTTAGCTCTAGCTGGCTAACTTCTATGAACCTGAATAGCTATGTGACAGCTGTCTAACTTCTATGAACCAGAATAGCTTAGCTCTAGCTGGCTAACTTCTATGAACCAGAGTAGCTATGTGACAGCTGGCTAACTTCTATTAACCTGAATAGCATAGCTCTAGCTGGCTAACTTCTATGAACCAGAATAGCTATGTGACAGCTGGCTAACTTCTATGATCCTGAATAGCTTATCTCTAGCTGGCTAACTTCTATGAACCTGAATAGCTTAGCTCTAACTGGCTAACTTCTATGAACCTGAATAGCTATGTGACAGCTGGCTAACTTCTATGAACCAGAATAGCTATGTCACAGCTGGCTAACTTCTTTGAACCTGAATAGCGTAGCTCTAGCTGGCTAACTTCTATGAACCAGAATAGCTTAGCTCTAGCTGGCTAACTTCTATGAACCTGAATAGCGTAGCTCTAGCTGGCTAACTTCTATGAACCAGAATAGCTTAGCTCTAGCTGGCTAACTTCTATGAACCTGAATAGCTTAGCTCTAGCTGGGTAACTTCTATGAACCAGAATAGCTTAGCTCTAGCTGGCTAACTTCTATGAACCAGAATAGCTTACTCTAGCTGGCTAACTTATATGAACCAGAATAGCTTACTCTAGCTGGCTAACTTCTATGAACCTGAATAGCTTAGCTCTAGCTGGCTAACTTCTATGAACCAGAATAGCTATGTGACAGCTGGCTAACTTCTATGAACCAGAGTAGCTTAGCTCTAGCTGGCTAACTTCTATGAACCAGAATAGCTTAGCTCTAGCTGGCTAACTTCTATGAACCTGAATAGCTATGTGACAGCTGGCTAACTTCTATGAACCAGAATAGCTATGTCACAGCTGGCTAACTTCTATGAACCTGAATAGCTATGTGATAGCTGGCTAACTTCTATGAACCAGAATAGCTATGTGACAGCTGGCTAACTTCTATGAACCAGAATAGCTTTGTGACAGCTGGCTAACTTCTATGAAGCAGAATAGCTTAGCTCTAGCTGACTAACTTCTATGAACCAGAGTAGCTATGTGACAGCTGGCTAACTTCTATTAACCTGAATAGCATAGCTCTAGCTGGCTAACTTCTATGAACCAGAATAGCTATGTGACAGCTGGCTAACTTCTATGATCCTGAATAGCTTATCTCTAGCTGGCTAACTTCTATGAACCTGAATAGCTTAGCTCTAACTGGCTAACTTCTATGAACCTGAATAGCTATGTGACAGCTGGCTAACTTCTATGAACCAGAATAGCTATGTCACAGCTGGCTAACTTCTTTGAACCTGAATAGCGTAGCTCTAGCTGGCTAACTTCTATGAACCAGAATAGCTTAGCTCTAGCTGGCTAACTTCTATGAACCTGAATAGCGTAGCTCTAGCTGGCTAACTTCTATGAACCAGAATAGCTTAGCTCTAGCTGGCTAACTTCTATGAACCTGAATAGCTTAGCTCTAGCTGGGTAACTTCTATGAACCAGAATAGCTTAGCTCTAGCTGGCTAACTTCTATGAACCAGAATAGCTTACTCTAGCTGGCTAACTTATATGAACCAGAATAGCTTACTCTAGCTGGCTAACTTCTATGAACCTGAATAGCTTAGCTCTAGCTGGCTAACTTCTATGAACCAGAATAGCTATGTGACAGCTGGCTAACTTCTATGAACCAGAGTAGCTTAGCTCTAGCTGGCTAACTTCTATGAACCAGAATAGCTTAGCTCTAGCTGGCTAACTTCTATGAACCTGAATAGCTATGTGACAGCTGGCTAACTTCTATGAACCAGAATAGCTATGTCACAGCTGGCTAACTTCTATGAACCTGAATAGCTATGTGATAGCTGGCTAACTTCTATGAACCAGAATAGCTATGTGACAGCTGGCTAACTTCTATGAACCAGAATAGCTTTGTGACAGCTGGCTAACTTCTATGAAGCAGAATAGCTTAGCTCTAGCTGACTAACTTCTATGAACCAGAGTAGCTATGTGACAGCTGGCTAACTTCTATTAACCTGAATAGCATAGCTCTAGCTGGCTAACTTCTATGAACCAGAATAGCTATGTGACAGCTGGCTAACTTCTATGATCCTGAATAGCTTATCTCTAGCTGGCTAACTTCTATGAACCTGAATAGTTTAGCTCTAGCTGGCTAACTTCTATGAACCAGAATAGCTATGTCACAGCTGGCTAACTTCTTTGAACCTGAATAGCATAGCTCTAGCTGGCTAACTTCTATGAACCAGAATAGCTATGTGACAGCTGGCTAACTTCTATGATCCTGAATAGCTTATCTCTAGCTGGCTAACTTCTATGAACCTGAATAGCTTAGCTCTAACTGGCTAACTTCTATGAACCTGAATAGCTATGTGACAGCTGGCTAACTTCTATGAACCAGAATAGCTTAGCTCTAGCTGGCTAACTTCTATGAACCAGAGTAGCTATGTGACAGCTGGCTAACTTCTATTAACCTGAATAGCATAGCTCTAGCTGGCTAACTTCTATGAACCAGAATAGCTATGTGACAGCTGACTAACTTCTATGATCCTGAATAGCTTATCTCTAGCTGGCTAACTTCTATGAACCTGAATAGCTTAGCTCTAACTGGCTAACTTCTATGAACCTGAATAGCTATGTGACAGCTGGCTAACTTCTATGAACCAGAATAGCTATGTCACAGCTGGCTAACTTCTTTGAACCTGAATAGCGTAGCTCTAGCTGGCTAACTTCTATGAACCAGAATAGCTTAGCTCTAGCTGGCTAACTTCTATGAACCTGAATAGCTTAGCTCTAGCTGGTTAACTTCTATGAACCAGAATAGCTTAGCTCTAGCTGGCTAACTTCTATGAACCAGAATAGCTTACTCTAGCTGGCTAACTTATATGAACCAGAATAGCTTACTCTAGCTGGCTAACTTCTATGAACCTGAATAGCTTAGCTCTAGCTGGCTAACTTCTATGAACCAGAATAGCTATGTGACAGCTGGCTAACTTCTATGAACCAGAGTAGCTTAGCTCTAGCTGGCTAACTTCTATGAACCAGAATAGCTTAGCTCTAGCTGGCTAACTTCTATGAACCAGAATAGCTTACTCTAGCTGGCTAACTTATATGAACCAGAATAGCTTACTCTAGCTGGCTAACTTCTATGAACCTGAATAGCTTAGCTCTAGCTGGCTAACTTCTATGAACCAGAATAGCTATGTGACAGCTGGCTAACTTCTATGAACCAGAGTAGCTTAGCTCTAGCTGGCTAACTTCTATGAACCAGAATAGCTTAGCTCTAGCTGGCTAACTTCTATGAACCTGAATAGCTATGTGACAGCTGGCTAACTTCTATGAACCAGAATAGCTATGTCACAGCTGGCTAACTTCTATGAACCTGAATAGCTATGTGATAGCTGGCTAACTTCTATGAACCAGAATAGCTATGTGACAGCTGGCTAACTTCTATGAACCAGAATAGCTTTGTGACAGCTGGCTAACTTCTATGAAGCAGAATAGCTTAGCTCTAGCTGACTAACTTCTATGAACCAGAGTAGCTATGTGACAGCTGGCTAACTTCTATTAACCTGAATAGCATAGCTCTAGCTGGCTAACTTCTATGAACCAGAATAGCTATGTGACAGCTGGCTAACTTCTATGATCCTGAATAGCTTATCTCTAGCTGGCTAACTTCTATGAACCTGAATAGTTTAGCTCTAGCTGGCTAACTTCTATGAACCAGAATAGCTATGTCACAGCTGGCTAACTTCTTTGAACCTGAATAGCGTAGCTCTAGCTGGCTAACTTCTATGAACCAGAATAGCTTAGCTCTAGCTGGCTAACTTCTATGAACCTGAATAGCTTAGCTCTAGCTGGCTAACTTCTATGAACCAGAGTAGCTATGTGACAGCTGGCTAACTTCTATGAACCAGAATAGCTTAGCTCTAGCTGGCTAACTTCTATGAACCAGAATAGTTATGTGACAGCTGGCTAACTGGCTCTCTGCGGCACAGCAAATGGACAAGAATAACTTAACGTTCACAACTAAGCGCTCCTGTCTGTACTTATAGCCTGTGGTTACTTTATTCATCTAACAACCGTTCCAGGGCCAGTGGTGGTTGAGCTCCTGATGGTATTGATGATGACTTGGCCAGGGTAAACTGATCCTAAGTCAGCAGTTCTGGGTCAGTGTGTGAGCGGTGGTTGCTGTAGAGCCTTATAGCTGGTGGTGAGTGGTTGTCAGGGTTGTTATTATAATAATGTTGGGGTTGTTGGACTGTAGAGAGGCCTTATGTAGCACTGACCGAAGGGTAACACACACACACACACACGCACAGTGGTTTTTAGGGTTTTCATTCAATTGAGTTTCCTGGACAGTGAGCTCGTCTTTAACCCTGAACCTCCCAGCTGAGTGCAGCTACGCCCACCACACCCCCTCACATCAGACCGTGCCACAGGTACACGTGCACATAGATTCTCTCTCTCTCTCTCTCTCTCTCTCTCTCTCTCTCTCTCCAGTGTGGTAGTTGGTACTGCATTCTGTTGATTTTATATCCCGCCTACTGTGTGGGGTGATTGGCAGTAGCGTGGGCCAATCACCAGTCAGCACCACATTGATGTTCCATGTACAATAAACATTATGGAAAGAAGGTTTGTTGTGGTTCTTCTACCCACGTCCTCCACATCAGCTGTACAGTGAGTTATTAGTTAGATTCACAGTGCTAGCCAGATTTAGGTTAACTGGTTTTTATTATTATTACATGTACAGCTAGTGAAGTTTTTCAATGGGATCTATCCATAGGGGGAGCCTGGTCAACTGAAATGTCTGACCTTGTCCAACAGTCTGACTGTGAACATCTGTACGAAAACCAAAGTAAGGGAGACATAGATATTATTTAAAAAACAACTGTTGATGCAATATGGGGAAAAAATGGGTGGAGGAGATTAATCCTAAACCCAAATTGAAAATATTTTGTTTGATTAAGGGTGAATTTGTGTGTGAGAGATATATTATGTATAACCTACCTGAAAGCAAGCGATCGCTATGTGCACAGGTAAGATCAGGGATATTGCCTCTGTGTATTGAAACAGGTCGGTATTGTGGTGAAATGGAAGATGAAAGACTATGTAACTATTTTGACCTCGAAGAAATAGAGAATGAAACTCATTTTATCCTCTATTGCCCTTTCTACCACTATATACGCTAGCTCTTATTCCAGAAAGCACACCAGATATACCCTGGCATGATGTGGCTGAGCGATGAGGAGAATCTGAAATGTTTTTTTGTCCATTGTGTATTTCCATTTACGGAATATTTAGATAAAGCCTGGAATAAAAGATACAGGGCTACCTGTAATTAAATTATTAAGATATTTAGCTTCTATGTGGTAAATGGCACGTGTGTATATAAATTGTGTATAGGCTTGTCTCCTATATGAATCTTCTCTTTATGCCAGACTGGGTTCAAATGCCTTCGGTTTCTTTTTTCTGTACTTATTTATCTGTATATGTTGTGTATGTATGTATGTATGTATGTATGTATGTATGTATGTATGTATGTATGTATGTATGTATGTATGTATGTATGTGTGTGTATGTGTAGGTATGTATGTATGTGTGTATGTATGTATGTATGTATGTATGTATGTATGTATGTATGTATGTATGTATGTATGTATGTATGTATGTATGTATGTATGTATGTATGTATGTATGTATGTATGTATGTGTATGTATGTACAGTACCAGTCAGAAGTTTTAGAACACCTACTCATTCAAGGGTTTTTCTTTATTTTTACTATTTTCTATATTGTGGAATAATAGTGAAGACATCAAAACTATGAAATAACCCATATGGAATCATGTAGTAACCAAAAAAGTGTTAAACAAATCCAAATATATTTTATATTTGAGATTCTTCAAATAGCCACCCTTTGCCTTGATGACAGCTTTGCACACTCTTGGCATTCTCTCAACCAGCTTCATGAGGTAGTCACCTGGAATGCATTTCAATTAACAGGTGTGCCTTCTTAAAAGTTAATTTGTGAAATTTCTTTCCTTCTTAATGTGTTTAAGCCAATCAGTTGTGTTGTGACAATGTAGGGGGGGGGGGGGGGGGGGGTATACAGAAGAAAGCCCTATTTGGTAAAAGACCAAGTCTATATTATGGTAAGAACAGCACAAATAAGCAAAGAGAAACGACAGTCCATCATTACTTTAAGACATGAAGGTCAGTCAATCTGGAGAATTTCAAGAACTTTGAAAGTATCTTCAAGTGCAGTCGCAAAACCATCAAGCGCTATGATGAAACTGGCTCTCATGAGGACCGCCACAGGAATGGAAGACCCAGAGTTACCTCTGCTGCAGAGGATAAGTTCATTAGAGTTACCAGCCTCAGAAATGGCAGTCCTGTTACTGTATGTGTATATATACAGTGTGTATGTATGTGTATATATTATTTTACTGCTCTAGCGATATAATTATTGTTTGGATAAACTTATTTACTATTATGTATAGATTTTTACCTTTAAATTGTTTCACTCTTTATGCGATGCGAACATTTCATTTATTCATCCATCCATTCATTCATTCATTAATTCATTCATGTAGGCCGTACTCGGCAGCTAAAAGCTTAATTGCAGCACATACAAGCCATTTGAACAAAAAACAATAAAACATTCTGCAAGTCAGTCAGTCAGGATGGGAGCTGATGGACAGATGGTAATCTGGGAGTTGAAACAGATCAGATAGTATTCAGAACGGAGGAAGCATTGATGGAGGAAGCTCCCTCCTGACTGAAGGAAGCATTGTTGGTGGAAGGTAGCCTAGCGGTTAAGATCATTGGACCAGTAACCGCTGGTTCGAATCCTCGAGCCGACTAGGTGAACAATCTGTCAATGTGCCCTTGAGCAAGGCATTTAACCCTAATTGCTCCTGTAAGTCGCTCTGGATAAGAGCGTCTGCTAAATGAGTCAAATGAAAAAATGAATGGTCTCAGAGGGAGCCGGTCAGTCAGTCGGAGAGACAGTAAGCTGCTGAGGTGATTGAGCATTAGCTAACGTTAGCTCACACTCTGTGAAGATCTCAAACCACGACAATATTCAATCACTCTGCAAGACTAAAATTAGGTTGATGGTAATGTTTACACTTTGCACAATTAATTTGCACTATGAAAATGTCACTATAAATCTATTTCTTTATGTAACCATGTAACCTTATTTTACTTCTGCTCTTTTTTTTCTCAACACTTTTTTTGTTGTTGTTTTATTTTTACTTTTTTTGTTAAAAATAAATGCACTGTTGGTTAAGGGCTGTAAGTAAGCATTTCACTGTAATGTCTGCACCTGTTGTATTCGGCGCATGTGACCAATACAATTTGATTTGATTTGATTTGATTTGATATACCGTGATGTACTGTAATGTATAAGGTCCAATGTGTTCGCTGTTAAATTATAGCAGTAGTAGTAGTAGTAGTAGTAGTAACAGTAACATTAGTAGTAGTATTAGCAGTTGATGTAATAGTATTAATTATTAGTAGTAGACAAAGTTGTTGATTTACATGTTGGTTTGTATGAATCTAAGGTATATGGAAGCAGTACTGCATGTTTTGCGGGTGTAAGCAGGTCAAGATTATTAGGATAAGAAGATGCAAAATCTTCAGACCACAAAGTAAAAAAACACCTCTTTACATTTGTTAAGATAATTTCTATCTCTAATTCAACCTAAGCTTGAATCATTACCAGAGGTTGTAAGGCTCTAGTTTTAATCATAAATTATTCAAGGTCCACAACCAACAAGAATGATCTGTCTTTTTATTCATGGAGAGCTCTGGCGCCAAAACCCATACACTCCTGTTTTATACCTCTTGACACACAAAGGCACTTTGCTCCGCCCACCTTTAGGAGGCTTTCTTAAACAGTTTCCACCTTTCTCCTTCACCCTGGAATGTTTAGTCCCGCCCCCCCCCCCCCCTCTGTTAGTGGGTTGATAATTGTAACACAGTTTACACATTTATACTGTATTTGGGGTGAAATCCTTTAGTCATTATTCTTAAAATACAAATTAATCTAACAATCCACCCCTTTGACTAAAGGTCTTCACATTCAGGATAAATGTATTTTACAAGCATGATTAATCTCAGAGATCACGTCAGAACTAATAAACATTTCATCCAATTGCGGTCTTTCAGGGTCCAAATCCTCGTCATCCACCAAGCCTGGAGGATCGTTTTTCACATTCCCCTGGTCAGAGTCCGGAGTCAGTCCATCTCTCATCATTGTTTAGATACTGCATTTCACCAACGCCTGACTCCCCAATCCTCGGACACAGGGAACAAGACAACAACCACATAATACAAGAATACCCATACAAACACTGACCGCTCCTAAGATGGTGGCTGCTATGGTTTTCCATTTACCAAATATTTCCTCAAACCACCCTATCCACGATGTACTAACTTCTGAGTTCTCAGTTCATTCTTCACTTAGTGCAGTTAATTCTGTAAGAGCTCTGGTGACTGTCCCATCCAGTGTGGTGTTGTTAGGGATAAATGTGCAACAATGGTTTATCATTCTATAGACACCGGCCCTTTCTGCCTGATCTAGAACCAACCTCTACTAAGTTATGAGCGGGATGGCGGATAATCGCTCGGAGATCCCCTTTACTGCATCTCTAGTCTGGTCAATAAATCGTTGTTGGTTGTAATAGATATAATTTATCCAATCCATATTTTTGTTTATTGTCACCCACCAGAAAAATGTTGTGGTAAAACCCTCCCATATTTGATTCATAGCTTTGTATTAGTCTGGAACACCCCTGGGGATGCCTATACCATCTATCCAAATTGGGCTATTTCCTTCCTGACCTATGTTTCTCCTCCTCCTGATTATTCTTCCTGTCACTGGTCTTTGATGACTAATTCTTACAGGTTTGGACCAACAATACTGGTGCACAAGTACCCACCCATCTTTCTGGTAATGTCTGTCGAATGCTCCCTTTGTTAGTGCATGCCCACCACACATCAGTCAGAGGGATGGTAAGGTTCCTAATTTTTCCCCTCCCTTCCTTATCTAAATCAGTCACATTAATTATCTCTTTACAGCCATCAAAATCACCCAAGTTACGGGTGCCATTTCTATGTCTGTAACACTGGTATTCGCCAGGAGTTAAAGTGAATCTAGGTGGGCTGGCCGAGTATGTCAATTTTGCCAGCCCAATCCCTGTGCAATTGGGCTCTTTTTGATTGGACCCCAGGTCTAATACACAGGGAAACATTGCCTTTGGCATTGGGGCGGTCAACATTGTCGGTCGCCCAATGGAGCATGCATAACAATTGGTCTCCCCCAAGGCCCTGGCGGTGTACTTCATCCACTTTAACCAGATATTCTCATCAGGGACCCCCTCCACTTCCCCCTGGTTCCATTCTTGGAGGAGAAAATCTTTCATAGTGGACGGGTTAGTCGAATTGACTCCGTCATCCCTTGACTGATCTACTCGGTCTATTGCTGTTAGTGGATCAATGACAGTACCTGTGCCCTCCATATCTTTTGACTCCATCAAATGTAATCTTAGACAAGTATCCCATCCGTATTCGTCCGCGCAAGCCCAGTAAGTTATTTTCATGTCCTCTTTAGTGACCTTTACTATTGTTACTACCATCTCCGTGGGGATGTCGTTATACCTTCTTATCCTCCATCTGGACATCCAGCCCCCCCCCCCCCCCCCCCCCCCCCGTCTCATATCTCCGTCCCCCAGTATGTCTAAATACCTGAGCCCAGGAACAATCCGCCGAGGGAGCTGAACATAAATACAATGGGATCTTATAATCCCACGTTGCTTGCTTATCCGTCCTGATAAGATCCCTAATCCTAATTTTGAATCTTACTCCCCACCCTTCTCTGACTCCTATTTTGTAGATCACTCGTCCTTGACGGTCAGTATGTCGGGTCGCTACCCTTTTATTTCTTAATAATGGTAAGGCCATGGTGGATCTTGACATACCAAGACTATTGCCGAGACTATGATGCAACTCAGGGTCACCCATATTCCCAAAAACCGCCAACCCTCTCCTGCCTTTAGTCCTTCTGCTTGGTACCACCCCATACTCACACCCTAAGAACACACTACAGTGATGATAGGTCGGGGTAGGAGATCTTTGTTGACAGAGGTGATCCCCGGACCCTATTGGTCTAGTTCTGCTCTCCAACTCTGTGTGTGTTTCAGTGGTGCTTGTATGTGGTCTTACCTCTTGCAGTGGGTAACATGGACCCAGGTTCCTCTCTCTGCTATTCTAATGGCAAAGGCGGTGACCAATATAACCTGATAGGGCCCTTCCCAACAGGCCTGCTTCCAGTTTCCCTTCTTTTAGGGACTGGATGCTCACCAGTCACCTGGTTAGATAGAGTGGGTCACCTTCTCCTTTAGTTCACCTGTGGGGCACAAAACCTCTGACATACGTGTGGTTAATAAACTATCTTCACACATGTTCAGATTAATATAACAATTTCTGACTACATTCTCTTTCTAGACTGTATCTAAAATTGTTTTTTTTTTTCAAGTATTTTGTCCTCTCCTTCGTATATATTATTTAATCCTACAATTAGCCTCTTCCCCCCTCTTGACACATAGTTCTGCTCATGTGTCAATATTACCACCTACCTAAACATTCCCTTAGGTAATTTATCAACCAATTGCCATGCCTTTCATTTTTGAGATTGTCTTTTGCTTCTTTATTGTTCCTCCCACTTCCTTTGTCTTTATGGCGGCTAAATTCGACTTTCATTCAGTTCAGAATCAATTAGTAATCCAATCAATCAATCTCTTATCTTGTAAAAACACTTATGTTTAGTTCAAACTCTGTTCTACCCCGGCTCTCCCGGGCTTGACCTGAAGACTGATTGTTGGACATGACAAGTCCATATTTAGGTCACCTAAGTCTTCTGCCTAGCAACAAAGAATAAAAACCTCTATGTTCGTGATTAACCCAGTTATCTCTAATAGCCCACCCAAAAAAACCCTCATCATCTTTAAATCACGACCAATGTCATATCCCTCTTTACTCTCTACCATTTGGGTAACATCCCTGATATATGTATAAAAAGCTAAGACTGTTTGGGAAGAGAGCAACAACATAAACTGTTCTTCCTTCTTAGAGTTCCAAATGATGTTACCATGGGCTGCCATTGCCTTCCCATAGATAAGATCACTTAATTTACCAGTATGCAGTACATAATGGGGCGGCAGGTAGCTTAGTGGGTAAGAGCGTTGTGCCAGTAACCGAAAGGTCGCTGGTTCTAATCCCCGAGCCGACTAGGTGAAAAATCTGTCGATGTGCCCTTGAGCAAGGCACTTAACCCTAATTGCTCCTGTAAGTCGCTCTGGATAAGAGCGTCTGCTAAATGACTAAAAAATGTAAAAAAATGTAGAGCTCTCCATGAATAAAAAGACAGATCATTCTTGTTGGTTGTGGACCTTGAATCATTTATGATTAAAACAAGAGCCTTACAACCTCTGGTAATGATTCAAGCTTAGGTTGAATTAGAGATAGAAATTCTCTTAACACATTTTTACATTTTAGTCATTTAGCAGACGCTCTTATCCAGAGCGACTTACAGTTAGTGAGTGTATACATTTTTTTATTCATACTGGCCCCCCTGGGAAACAAACCCACAACCCTGGCGTTGCAAGCGCCATGCTCTACCAACTGAGCTACACGGGTCTTTCCATCAGCATCATCTTTTCATGTGTGGTACTTTACCACATCAGCTAACTCTGCTCTGACACTTCAGTCCTCCAGCAACTCAGAGGGAACTACATTTACATTTACATTTTAGTCATTTAGCAGACGCTCTTATCCAGAGCGACTTACAGTTAGTGAGTGCATACATTATTTAATTTTTTTATACTGGCCCCCCGTGGGAATCGAACCCACAACCCTGGCATTGCAAATGCCATGCTCTACCAACTGAGCTACATCTGAGCCATTCCCTCCCATACCCTGGACGACGCTGGGCCAATGGTGCGCCGCATGGGCCCCAACCATGGGCCCCAACTAGATGAATAGATACAGGGCTATACAGTTCTAAACAGTTCTAAACAATTCTAAACAGTTCTAAACAGTTCTACACAGTTATATACAGTTATATACAGTTATAAACAGTTATAGAACCTTTATATAACCTTTAAATAACCTTTATATAGCCTTTATATAACCTTTATATAACCTAACCTTTTTCATTTTACTTGATATAACGTTTAATATATAAGGTCCAATGTGTTTGCTGAAAGTCAACATAAAGTTAATTGCAGTAGTAGTAGTAGTAGTAGTAGTAGTAGTAGTAGTAGTAGTAGTAGTAGTAGTAGTAGTAGTAGTAGTAGTAGTAGTGGTTTAGTATTTACATGTTTTTTTATGGTAAAGATGATATACAGTGAGGGAAAAAAGTATTTGATCCCCTGCTGATTTTGTACGTTTGCCTATTGACAAAGAAATGATCAGTCTATAATTTTAATGGTAGGTTTATTTGAACAGTGAGAGACAGAATAACAACAAAAAAATCCAGAAAAACGCATGTCAAAACTGTTATAAATTGATTTGTATTTTAATGAGGGAAATAAGTATTTGACCCCCTCTCAATCAGAAAGATTTCTGGCTCCCAGGTGTCTTTTATACAGGTAACGAGCTGAGATTAGGAGCTCTTAAAGGGAGTGCTCCTAATCTCAGTTTGTTACCTGTATAAAAGACACCTGTCCACAGAAGCAATCAATCAATCAGATTCCAAACTCTCCACCATGGCCAAGACCAAAGAGCTCTTCAAGGATGTCAGGGACAAGATTGTAGACCTACACAAGGCTGGAATGGGCTACAAGACCATCGCCAAGCAGCTTGGTGAGAAGGTGACAACAGTTGGTGCGATTATTCGCAAATGGAAGAAACACAAAATACCTGTCAATCTCCCTCGGCCTGGGGCTCCATGCAAGATCTCACCTCGTGGAGTTGCAATGATCATGAGAACGGTGAGGAATCAGCCCAGAACTACATGGGAGGATCTTGTCAATGATCTCAAGGCAGCTGGGACCATAGTCACCAAGAAAACAATTGGTAACACACTACGCCGTGAAGGACTGAAATCCTGCAGCGCCCGCAAGGTCCCCCTGCTCAAGAAAGCACATATACAGGCCCGTCTGAAGTTTGCCAATGAACATCTGAATGATTCAGAGGAGAACTGGGTGAAAGTGTTGTGGTCAGATGAGACCAAAATCGAGCTCTTTGGCATCAACTCAACTCGCCGTGTTTGGAGGAGGAGGAATGCTGCCTATGACCCCAAGAACACTATCCCCACAGTCAAACATGGAGGTGGAAACATTATGCTTTGGGTGTGTTTTTCTGCTAAGGGGACAGGACAATTTCACCGCATGAAAGGGACGATGGACAGGGCCATGTACCGTCAAATATTGGGTGAGAACCTCCTTCCCTCAGCCAGGGCATTGAAAATGTGTCGTGGATGGGTATTCCAGCATGACAATGACCCAAAACACACGGCCAAGGGAACAAAGGAGTGGCTCAAGAAGAAGCACATTAAGGTCCTGGAGTGGCCTAGCCAGTCTCCAGACCTTAATCCCATAGAAAATCTGTGGAGGGAGCTGAAGGTTCGAGTTGCCAAACGTCAGCCTCAAAACCTTAATGACTTGGAGAAGATCTGCAAAGAGGAGTGGGACAAAATCCCTCCTGAGATGTGTGCAAACCTGGTGACCAACTACAAGAAACGTCTGACCTCTGTGATTGCCAACCAGGGTTTTGCCACCAAGTACTAAGTCATGTTTTGCAGAGGGGTCAAATACTTATTTCCCTCATTAAAATGCAAATCAATTTATAACATTTTTGACATGCGTTTTTCTGGATTTTTTTGTTGTTATTCTGTCTCTCACTGTTCAAATAAACCTACCATTAAAATTATAGACTGATCATGTCTTTGTCAGTGGGCAAACGTACAAAATCAGCAGGGGATCAAATACTTTTTCCCTCACTGTAGTTGTTTTTATGGTATAGAATCTATAGTTGTTTTTATGATATAGATTCAATAGTTTGAGTATGTCAAGAACTGCAACGCTGCTGGGTTTTTCACGCTCAACAGTTTCCCGTGTGTATCAAGAATGGTCCACCACCCAAAGGACATCCAGCCAACTTGAGAACTGTGGGGGTGCAACTCATTATTAGGAAGGTGATCTTAATGTTTTGTCCATTCAGTGTATATGAACTACAACAAAAGCTTCTCATGGTAGATTGCAACAATCATTACAATCATCATAGCAGCTGAATCAAAGCTGACAGATATTTGACAGTCATTTATGATCTATGTATTTATGGCAGATAAGCCCTAGTCATGACATCGTGACATCATCAACCCGTGACCATCTGTACCCACCACACCCCCCACATCAGACAGTATCACATACACATGTACATAAATAAACGTATACTCTCTCTCTCTCTCTCTCCCTCCCCGTCTATCTCTTTCACTCTCTCGTTCTGTCTCTCTCCCTCCTTCCTCCACAGCAAACGTCCAGGCCTACGTTTTTCGCCCGTAAGTTTGAGGCTAGCGTGAACCAGGAGATTGTTACCCAGCTGGACAGCTTCCTATTTGGCCCTTATCCGCAGGTGGGTGGAACACACAGCGTACACACACACAGAGCACACACACTGCTCCCTGTCCTCCAGGACACCCCAGCGTTCTACTATAACACTGCTTCCTCTCCTCCAGGACACCCCAGGGTTCTACTATAACACTGCTTCCTCTCCTCCAGGACACCCCAGGGTTATACTATAACACTGCTCCCTCTCCTCCAGGACACCCCAGGTTAATACTATAACACTGCTTCCTCTCCTCCAGGACACCCCAGGGTTCTACTATAACACTGCTTCCTCTCCTCCAGGACACCCCAGGGTTCTACTATAACACTGCTTCCTCTCCTCCGGGACACCCCAGGGTTCTACTATAACACTGCTCCCTGTCCTCCAGGACACCCCAGGGTTCTACTATAACACTGCTCCCTCTCCTGCAGGACACCCCAGGGTTCTACTATAACACTGCTTCCTCTCCTCCGGGACACCCCAGGGTTCTACTATAACACCGCTCCCTCTCCTGCAGGACACCCCAGGGTTCTACTATAACACTGCTCCCTCTCCTGCAGGACACCCCAGGGTTGTACTATAACACTGCTCCCTCTCCTGCAGGACACCCCAGGGTTCTACTATAACACTGCTCCCTCTCCTCCAGGACACCCCATGGTTCTACTATAACACTGCTCCCTGTCCTCCAGGACACCCCAGGGTTCTACTATAACACTGCTCCCTCTCCTGCAGGACACCCCAGGGTTCTACTATAACACTGCTCCCTCTCCTCCAGGACACCCCAGGGTTCTACTATAACACTGCTCCCTTTCCTGCAGGACACCCCAGGGTTCTACTATAACACTGCTTCCTCTCCTCCAGGACACCCCAGGGTTCTACTATAACACTGCTTCCTCTCCTCCAGGACACCCCAGGGTTCTACTATAACACTGCTTCCTCTCCTCCAGGACACCCCAGGGTTCTACTATAACACTGCTCCCTGTCCTCCAGGACAACCCAGGGTTCTACTATAACACTGCTCCCTGTCCTCCAGGACACCCCAGGGTTCTACTATAACACTGCTCCCTGTCCTCCAGGACACCCCAGGGCTCCAGTCGTACTGGGAGAATGTGTATGATGAGACGGACAGCGTAGTCAGCCTATCAGACAGCCAGCTCACTCACTACCACGCCTTCACACGCATGGGCCTATCACGGGCCTCCATGTCACTGCAGGGCCACGCCGACGACGACAGCTGCAGGTCAGTCCGGAAGGTGTGGATGTGTAGGCGCGTGTGTGTGTGTGTGTGTGTGTGTGTGTGTGTGTGTGTGTGTGTGTGAATAACTCCTCAATTCCAAACCAACCCCTAACACCACCCTGTACACACTGGTTAGAACAAAAAGGATTGGATAGGGCCCTGTCCAAAAACAACCCCTACTCCCTAGACACTTGTACAGAGCGGAGAATGTTTGGACAGGTTTAGTAATATGAAATAAAATCCCATCTAGCCTATCAGAGGGAAAGGTGGAAAATATCACCACATTGCTTGTTATACCTCACTGTCTTACAGCCGTCTGCACTGTCACGTTCAAATAATACACCTGTCTGAAGACAATGTATTATACGGTGCCTTTAGAAAGTATTCACACAACTTGACGTTTTCCACATTTTTGTTGTGTTACAGCCTGAATTTAAAATTGAGATTTTTTTGTCACTGTCCTACATACAATAACAATAACTGATCGTGACACTTCAGTCCTCCAGGAACTCAGAGGAAACTAGGTGAATAGATACAGTACCTTCAGAAAGTATTCACACTCCTTGACTTTTTCACAATTTTGTTGTGTTACAGCCTGAATTTTTAAATGGTTGAAATTGAGATTTTTGTCTCACTCACTGTCCCACACACAACACCCCATTGTTGGTTAAGGGCTTGTAAGTAAGCATTTCACGGTAAGGTCTACACCTGTTGTATTCGGCTCATGTGACAAATACAATTTGATTTGATTTGATCTCTGTACCCCACACATACAATTATCTGTAAGATCCCTCAGTCGAGCAGTGAATTTCAAACACAGATTCAACCACTAAGACCAGGGAGGTTTTCCAATGCCTCACAATGAAGGGCACCTATTGGTAGATGGGTAAAAAAAAAAAAAAAAAGCAGACATTGAATATCCCTTTGAGCATGGTGAAGTTATTAATTACACTTTGGATGGTGTGTCAATACACCCAGTCACTACAAAGATGCAGGCGCCCTTCCAAACTCAGTTGCCGGAGAGGAAGGAAATCGCTCAGGGATTTCACCATGAGACCAATGGTGACTTTAAAACAGTTACAGAGTTTAATGGTTGTAATAGGAGAAAACTGAGGATGGATCAACATTGTAGCTACACCACAATACTAACCTAATTGACAAAAAAATTCTAAAACATGCAACCTGTTTGCAATAAGGCACTGAAGTAAAACTGCAAATAATGTGGCAAAGAAATTAACTTTATGTCCTGAATACAAAGCGCTATGTTTGTGGCAAATCCAACACAACACATCACTGAGTACCACTCTTCATCATGTTATGGGAATGCTTGTCATCGGCAAGGACTAGGGAGTTTTTTAGGATAAAAAGAAATGGAATAGAGCTAAGCACAGGCAAAATCCTAGAGGAAAACCTGGTTCAGTCTGCTTTCCAACAGACACTGGGAGACAAATTCACCTTTCAACAGGACAATAACCTAAAACACAAGAACAAATCTACACTGGAGTTGCTTACCAAGAAGACAGTGAATGTTCCTGAATGGTTGAGTTACAGTTTTGACTTAAATCTACTTAAGAATCTATGGAAAAACCAGAACATGGTTGTCTAGCAATGATCAACAACCAATTTGACAGAGCTTGAAGAATTTTGAAAATAATAATGGGCAAATATTGCACAATCGAGGTGTGGAAAGCTCTTAGAGACTTACCCAGAAAGACTCATAGCTGTAATCGCTGCCAAAGGTGATTCTACAAAGTATTGACTCAGGGGTGTGAATACTTATGTAAATGAGGCATTTTTGCATTTCATTTTCAAGACATTTGCAAATATTTCTAAAAACCCGTTTTCACTTTGTCATTATAGGTTATTGTGTGTAGATGTGTGAGAAATGTTTTAGTTTTTAAAATACATTTTGAATTCAGGCTGTAACATAAAATGTGGAATAAGTCAAAGGGTATGAATACTTTCTGAAGGCACTGTACCTATCAAAATCCTCTCAGATCTCCACAAGGGCCTAAACCAGTGTTTCTTCATCCTGGTCCTGCATGGGGATTAGAACCAGCGACCTTTAACCCTAGACCCTGTCCAGAATCAACCCCTAGCCCCTAAACTCTAGGCCCTGTCCAGAATCAAACCCTAGCCCCTTAAATAAAATGCAAACTTTCCACCCTCATAATGTGCAGCATCTCCTGACCACAGAGTTTAAATAGCCACTTGTTTTTTCCATCATCAACATGTTTTTCTGTGTGGTATTTGACCACCTCTTGTCAGGTTTTGGCCATGACTGTTCGGGTTTTGGTCACTAGATGTCCCCATTGCACCTTTTTTTGTACCTTTTTGTTTTTTCTTGATCTAATTATTGTTTGCACCTGTAGGTCATTCCCTTGTTAGTATTTAAACCCTGTGTGTTCCTCAGTTCCTTGCTCAGTGTTTGTAGTTAGCACCCAGCCCCAGCCCAAGCCTTGTGTTATATGGATATTTCTCTGGTGGGATTTTTACCACTTTTTGGAGTTTCTTTGTTTTTTGGAGGTTTTCCTCTTTGTGCCTCTTGGCTTTATTTTTGGACATTGTGGATTTAGTTTCTTTGCCTGAGGATTTTGTTCTTTATTAAACCACCATCTCTAGTACTGCTGTGTCTGCCTCATCTTCTGGGTTCTGACAATTATTAGTGACTGTTTCTCGCACCGGGTCCTGACAGAAACACTGAGCCATTATTATGAACCCAGAGGCAGCCAGTACCCAGGATTTTTTTTCCATGCTGTCCCACCATGAGGGGACTGTCCAACGCCACGAAGCTGCTCTGGTTCAGCAAGAGGCCTTAATGGCTAGACATTCTCAACTTCTGTCAGAGATGCTGACTTCCATAAAGCAGATTTCGGATCGACTTTCCCCGGCAACCGCTTCTGCTCCAGTTCATCCGATTCAAGGGCTCCTGGCAGTTAATCCCCTGGCGGAACCTCGTCTGCCGCCTCCTCAACGGTTCTCAGGGGACCCAAGTGTTTGTAAGGGGTTTTTCACCCAATGTTCTCTCTCCTTTGAGCTGCAACCATCGTCGTTTCCCACCGACCGGTCCAAGATAGCATATATCATCACCCTGCTGTCGGAAAAGGCTCTAGCCTGGGCTACTGCTGTGTGGGATGCCCAAAGTCCCTGCTGTGCCAGCTACTCTACCTTTGCTGAAGAATTCAAGCGAGTGTTTCAAGGTCCTACCAACGGCCCTGACTCAGCCAAACAGCTCCTGACTCTCCGCCAAGGTCGGCGCAGCGTGACGGACTATGCCATCCAGTTCCGCACTGTGGCAGCAGCAAGTGGCTGGAACGACGAGGCGCTCACAGTGTGTTTTTTGAAGGGTCTTTCTGACACCATCCAAGATGAACTGGCCACTCGGGAACCACCGGACAACCTCGAGTCCCTTATCAAGTTGGCTTCACGCATAGACCAGCGTCTGAGAGAGAGAGAACAAAACCATAGACCGCTCACCCTAGTTCCTATCGGTTCCAACTCCGAGTCTCCACCTTTATCCTCGCTGGCTCCACCAGAACCCATGCAGGTTGGACGCATCTCCCAGGCTGAGAGAGACCGCCGGATGAGGGAGCGATGCTGTCTATATTGCGGCAAACCGGGTCATTTCCGCTCCACGTGTCCCGGGCTCCAGGGAAACGCACTCTCCCGTGCAGGCCTGGGAGGACTGTAACGGGAAACATAACCTCCTCCCATCCATCCAACTCCCGCCTGCTCATTCCTGTTACCCTTTCCTGGGACGACCACGAGGTTTCTCTTCAAGCCTTGGTAGACTCTGGAGCCGCAGGTAACTTCATGGATGGGATCTGGGCGAAGGAGAATGGCGTTCCTTCTGAACCTCTAAGTGACCCCATAAGGGTTACTACGTTGGATAGAAGTCCTTTGGGATCTGGACTTGTCACTCGTGCCACTACCCCCTTACGACTTTCAGTTTCCCAACACAAGGAAGTGATGAACTTTCATCTGATCGCCTGTTCCGAGTTTCCTCTCGTCCTTGGCTATCCCTGGCTTCACAGCCATAACCCTAACATCGACTGGTCTGTGGGCACTATCAAGCAGTGGGGTCCCACGTGCCAAGCCACTTGTATCTTCCCGAGTTCCCAGAGTTCTCCTTCCGAGTCTCTAGAATCCATCGACTTGTCCCGAGTTCCCGAGTGTTACCATGACCTCAAACTGGTATTTAGCAAACAGAGGGCCACCAAACTACCACCCCATAGACCTTACGATTGCACCATCGACCTGTTGCCGGGGACCTGCCCTCCCAGGGGTCGGATCTTTTCCCTTTCTCCTCCCGAACGAGCTGCTATGGATACCTACATCAAGGACGCTCTGACAGCAGGCCTCATGCGTCCATCTACCTCGCCGGCGGGAGCAGGGTTTTTCTTTGTGGCCAAGAAAGACGGCGGATTACGACCTTGCATCGACTACCGGGGACTCAATGCCATAACCGTCCGTAACCGCTACCCGCTACCTCTTATGGCCACAGCCTTTGAGCTGCTCCAGGAAGCAGTTGTCTTCACTAAGCTTGACCTGCGGAACGCATACCATCTTGTGCGGATCAAACCCGGGGACGAGTGGAAGACCGCTTTCAACACGCCTACTGGTCACTACGAATACTCGGTGATGCCCTTCGGCCTGACCAACGCTCCGGCTGTGTTCCAAGCGCTCATAAACGATGTGCTTAGGGATATGCTTAACATCTTCGTGTTTGTGTACTTGGATGACATCCTCATCTTTTCGAGCTCCCTTCAAGAACACACTAAGCATGTCAGACAAGTGCTCAAACGCCTCCTAGACAGCCATTTGTACGTTAAGCCGGAGAAGTGTGAATTCCATTCCTCTCGAGTACAATTCCTGGGATTTATAGTGGAACCCGGACGAGTCCAGATGGACCCCAAGAAGGTAGAGGCGGTAGCGGATTGGCCCACCCCCAAGTCCGTTAAGGAAGTTCAACGTTTCCTGGGCTTCACCAACTTTTACCGCAAGTTCATCAAGAACTTCAGCTCGGTGGCAGCCCCTCTCTCGGCGGTAACCAAGGGTGGCAACACAAGGTTTCTGTGGGGAAGAGAAGCTGAGACGGCCTTCCAAGGACTCAAGCAGCGCATCCTCTCTGCTCCCATCCTGACACTACCCACGGCGGAGGAACCTTTTGTGGTGGAGGTAGACGCATCAGAGGTTGGGGTTGGAGCTGTCCTGTCTCAGAGGGGTGAAGACAAGAAGCTTCATCCTTGCGCCTTCTTCTCTCACCGGCTTACCCCGGCCGAGAGGAATTACGATGTGGGGGACCGTGAACTCCTAGCGGTTAAGATGGCATTGAAGGAATGGAGACACTGGCTCGAGGGGGCTTCTCAACCGTTTCAAGTGCTTACGGACCACAAGAATCTGGAGTATATCCAGCAGGCGAAGCGGCTGAACGCCAGACAAGCTCGATGGTCTCTTTTCTTCAGCCGATTTCAGTTTATCCTCACCTATAGACCCGGGTCGAAGAATCTCAAACCGGACGCCTTGTCACGAATCTACTCTCCTGCCATTCGAGAAGATACTGACATGACTGTCCTTCCGGCCGCTAAGATCGTGGCTCCGATCTCGTGGCAAGTGGAGGATACCGTGAAACAAGCTCAAGCCATCGAACCGGGCCCTGGTGGAGGTCCTGCTAATCGGTTGTTTGTTCCCAAGGCAGCAAGGTCCCAAGTCCTTCGGTGGGGGCACTCCTCTCGCCTCACCTGTCACCCGGGCATAGGCCGCACCTTGGAGTTCATCCAGCGTAAGTTCTGGTGGCCCACCATGAAGGAAGACGTTGCCACTTTCATCAAGGCCTGTTCCGTGTGCTGCCAGGGCAAATCTTCTCACCTTCGCCCTCAAGGACTCCTTCACCCTCTATCTATTCCCCACCGACCCTGGTCCCATATCTCATTGGACTTTATTACTGGCCTTCCTCCGTCCCATGGTAATACTACGATCCTAGTCATCATCGACAGGTTTTCTAAGGCGGCCAGGTTTGTTCCTTTGACCAAATTACCTTCTGCCAAGGAAACAGCTGAGTTGGTGATTAACCATGTGTTCCGAGTCTTTGGGATCCCGCAAGATATGGTTTCCGACAGAGGTCCCCAGTTCGCCTCAAGGTTTTGGAAGGCCTTCTGCCAACTCATAGGGGCCACGGCCAGTTTATCTTCCGGGTACCATCCGGAGTCCAATGGCCAAACTGAGAGGATGAATCAGGAGCTGGAAACCACCCTCAGATGCATGGTTTCCAACAACCCGTCCACTTGGTCATCCTTCATTGTTTGGGCCGAGTACGCGCACAACACCTTGTGCTCCTCCTCCACTGGTATGTCCCCGCATGAGTGTCAGTTTGGCTATGCACCTCTATTGTTCCCGGACCAGGAGGCAGAAGTCAGAGTGCCTTCAGCCTCGAGGTTCATCAGACGCTGTCGGCTTACGTGGAAGAAGGCACGTCTTAATCTTCTGCGTTCCTCTCAGCAGTACCAACGACAAGCCAACAGAGGTCGCCGTCCCGGTCCTACCCTGTACCCCGGCCAGAGAGTATGGCTCTCAACTAAGAACCTACCGCTACGGGTGGAGTCTCGCAAGCTGTCCCAGAGGTTCATCGGTCCCTTTAAGATTGCCAGGAGAGTCAATCCCGTTACTTTTCGCCTGCACTTACCCAGATCCCTTAAGATCAATCCAACATTTCACATTTCTTTATTAAAACCTGTTGTTTTTTCTCCCCTTATTCCGGCAGGCAGACCTCCCCCTCCGCCCCGTGTCATCGGTGGCCAGTCGGCTTATACCGTCCACCGGATACTGGATTCCCGCCGGGTGCAGCGGTCCTGGCAGTATCTGGTGGACTGGGAAGGCTACGGTCCCGAGGAGCGCTCCTGGGTTCCTGCCAAGGACATACTGGACCCTGACCTCATTCGTCAGTTCAGGGCCCTCCACCCTGAGAAGGCTGGTAGGAACGTCAGGAGCCGTTCCTAGGAGGGGGATTCTGTCAGGTTTTGGCCATGACTGTTCGGGTTTTGGTCACTAGATGTCCCCATTGCACCTTTTTTTGTACCTTTTTGTTTTTTCTTGATCTAATTATTGTTTGCACCTGTAGGTCATTCCCTTGTTAGTATTTAAACCCTGTGTGTTCCTCAGTTCCTTGCTCAGTGTTTGTAGTTAGCACCCAGCCCCAGCCCAAGCCTTGTGTTATATGGATATTTCTCTGGTGGGATTTTTACCACTTTTTGGAGTTTCTTTGTTTTTTGGAGGTTTTCCTCTTTGTGCCTCTTGGCTTTATTTTTGGACATTGTGGATTTAGTTTCTTTGCCTGAGGATTTTGTTCTTTATTAAACCACCATCTCTAGTACTGCTGTGTCTGCCTCATCTTCTGGGTTCTGACAATTATTAGTGACTGTTTCTCGCACCGGGTCCTGACACCTCTGCTCTGCTCTGACACTTCAGTCCTCCAGCTACTCAGAGGAAACCAGATCTCATCATTACCAGGGTAGGAGCTAGGTGTTATCTAGCAGAGGAAACCAGATCTCATCATTACCAGAGTAGGAGCTAGGTGTTATCTAGCAGAGGAAACCAGATCTCATCATTGCCAGGGTAGGAGCTAGGTGTTATCTAGCAGAGGAAACCAGATCTCATCATTACCAGGGTAGGAGCTAGGTGTTATCTAGCAGAGGAAACCAGATCTCATCATTACCAGGGTAGGAGCTACAGTGAGGGAAAAAAGTATTTGATCCCCTGCTGATTTTTTACGTTTGCCCACTGACAAAGACATGATCAGTCTATAATTTTAATAGTAGGTTTATTTGAACAGTGAGAGACAGAATAACAACAACAAAATCAAGAAAAACGCATGTCAAAAATGTTATGAATTGATTTGCATTTTAATGAGGGAAATAAGTATTTGACCCCTCTGCAAAACATGACTTAGTACTTGGTTGCAATTTGACCCCTCTGCAAAACATGACTTAGTACTTGGTTGCAAAACCCTTGTTGGCAATCACAGAGGTCAGACGTTTCTTGTAGTTGGCCACCAGGTTTGCACACATCTCAGGAGGGATTTTGTTCCACTCCTCTTTGCAGATCTTCTCCAAGTCATTAAGGTTTCGAGGCTGACGTTTGGCAACTCGAACCTTTAGCTCCCTCCACAGATGTTCTATGGGATTAAGGTCTGGAGAATGGCTAGGCCACTCCAGGACCTTAATGTGCTTCTTCTTGAGCCACTCCTTTGTTGCCTTGGCCGTGTGTTTTGGGTCATTGTCATGCTGGAATACCCATCCACGACACATTTTCAATGCCCTGACTGAGGGAAGGAGGTTCTCACCCAATATTTGACGGTACATGGACCCGTCCATCGTCCCTTTGATGCGGTGAAGTTGTCCTGTCCCCTTAGCAGGAAAACACCCCCAAAGCATAATGTTTCCACCTCCATGTTTGACGGTGGGGATGGTGTTCTTGGGGTCATAGGCAGCATTCCTCCTCCTCCAAACACGGCGAGTTGAGTTGATGCCAAAGAGCTCGATTTTGGTCTCATCTGACCACAACACTTTCACCCAGTTCTCCTCTGAATCATTCAGATGTTCATTGGCAAACTTCAGACGGGCCTGTATATGTGCTTTCTTGAGCAGGGGGACCTTGCGGGCGCTGCAGGATTTCAGTCCTTCACGGCGTAGTGTGTTACCAATTGTTTTCTTGGTGACTATGGTCCCAGCTGCCTTGAGATCATTGACAAGATCCTCCCGTGTAGTTCTGGGCTGATTCCTCACCGTTCTCATGATCATTGCAACTCCACGAGGTGAGATCTTGCATGGAGCCCCAGGCCGAGGGAGATTGACAGTCTTATGTGTTTCTTCCATTTGCGAATAATCGCACCAACTGTTGTCACCTTCTCACTAAGCTGCTTGGCGATGGTCTTGTAGCCCATTCCAGCCTTGTGTAGGTCTACAATCTTGTCCCTGACATCCTTGGAGAGCTCTTTGGTCTTGGCCATGGTGGAGAGTTTGGAATCTGATTGATTGATTGCTTCTGTGGACAGGTGTCTTTTATACAGGTAACAAACTGAGATTAGGAGCATTCCCTTTAAGAGTGTGCTCCTAATCTCAGCTCGTTACCTGTATAAAATACACCTGGGAGCCAGAAATCTTTCTGATTGAGAGGGGGTCAAATACTTATTTCCCTCATTAAAATGCAAATCAATTTATAAAATTTTTGACATGCGTTGTTCTGGATTTTGTTGTTGTTATTCTGTCTCTCACTGTTCAAATAAACCTACCATTAACATTATAGACTGATCATTTATTTGCCAGTGGGCAAACGTACAAAATCAGCAGGGGATCAAATACTTTTTTCCCTCACTGTAGGTGTTATCTAGCAGAGGAAACCAGATCTCATCATTACCAGGGTAGGAGCTAGGTGTTATCTAGGGATCATTGCCCGCATCCCAAATAGCACCCTATTCCCTATGGGCTCTGGTCAAAAGTAGTGTACTACAGTATGGAATAGGGTGCTATTTGGGATGCAGCCTCTATGGCTGCGTTTACACAGGTAGCCCAATTCAGATATTCTTTTCCACTAATTGGTCTTTTGACCAATCAGATCAGATTGTGAAAAGATCAGATGTGATCGGTCAAAAGACCAATTAGTGGAAAGGATATCTGAATTGGGCTGTCTATGTAAATGCAGCCTAAAGTGCAGAGAAATATCTCTCGCTCTCTCTCTGTCTGTATGTCTGCCTTTCTGTCTGTCTGTCTGTCTGTCTGTGTAGGTGCGTGTGTGTGTGTATGTTGCAAGAGGTCCAAATCAAATATGGAGATTAACTTGTTACATTTAGACAAACAGGCCTCAGTCTCTCAGACTGGCTTTTTCCAGTCATATAAGTAGTGGGGATGACTGTGTGTGTAGGTTTTGGGTGCAGTGTGTACACAGGCACAAGGACACACTTGTTGCTGGTTGGGTGTGTGTGGGGGGGGGCGGTGAGGGGTGAGAGTAGAGTGATCTCTCTGTTCCTCACAAGCTCCTGTGACTCCAGCCTAGTTAGCTCTGACGAGTGTTTGAGTACCATGAAGTGAACATGACTGTGTCTGCGTACATTTGGGTGGGTGTCTGCGTACATTTGGGTGGATGTGTCGTGGAAATTACCACTAAGGACCCCAAAGTCAAGCTTTAAAGTAATTTATGTTTATTCACGCCAGCGGAGAGATTACAGACAAACAGCACTTCATGCGGAGGTTAGTCAGAAGCTCCGACAAGGCATTTCCCCCTCAGCATATTTATACTATCGCTACGGGTTACACAAAGATAGCCAAGTGCATCCTTTCTCAGCGAAGCGTTTGCTCCCAGAGACCGGCTGCAGAGGAAGAGAACACCTGGCAACCACAGAGTCTGGGTGTTCAGACAATATTTCCACTCTCCTTGTGAGAACAAACCTCAGACACCCTGTCTGTCTACAACAGGCGCTTTTCTAAGTATGCAACAGGTCAAACATGTATGATAAGTGTGTGACACTGTAAGCAGAAAGACAACAGTAAAATTCCACTACAGATGTCTGTGGATATTTGGGTGGATGTCTGTGGATATTTGTGTCACGATCGTTGAGAGACGGGTCAGACCAAGGTGCAGCGTGGTATGCGAACATGTTTATTAAACTCAATAAACATAAACAAAACAAGAACCAGCGTAACGTGAAGTCCTCAGGCTATACACATACAAGCCTAAACACGGAACAAGATCCCACAACCAAGGTAGGCAAACAGGCTACTTAAGTATGATCCCCAATCAGAGACAACGAGCGACAGCTGTCTCTGATTGGGAATCACACCTGGCCAAACATAGAAATACAATACCTAGAACATAAACATAGAAATCTTAAACATAGAGGGGGGGGGGGGGGTTGAGAGTAGAGGGATCTCTCTGTTCCTCACAAGCTCCTGTCACTTCAGCCTCGTTAGCTCTGACGTGTGTTTGAGTACCATCAAGTGAACATGACTGTGTCTGCGTACATTTGGGTGGATGTCTGTGTACATTTGGGTGGATGTCTGTGTACATTTGGGTGGATGTCTGTGTACATTTGGGTGGATATCTGTGGATATTTGGTTGTGTGGGTATTTGTGTGTAACTGTACTGTGTATGTATATATTTGGGGTTTCCCAGGTATATCTCCAGGGGCCACCCGGTGTCTGTCCACCTGTACTTCCTGTCAGACGTGTTCCAAGGCTACCTGGTTCGTCAATACGCTAGTAACCTAGCAAACAGCCAGATAGAGACCCTAGAGACTTGGGTCACCCATAGCAACCACTTCACCCTGGCCCTGACAACGAAAACACTCAACAGACTACAGTTTGCAGAGGTGAGACACCCACGCCCGCACACACACACATTCACACTTTAAATGTAACCTTCTGCAAACATCTGCAGCCTCTAGCATCCCTGATCCCTGGTACCTGGGAGACAGATAGATGGTCGTTCTGTCCATGCTGAAACAGGCTTTGGTACCTGGGAGAGAGAGAGAGAGACGGTGGTTCTGTCCATGCTGAAACAGGCTTTGGTACCTGGGAGAGAGAGAAGGAGACGTGGTTCTGTCCATGCTGAAACAGGCTTTGGTACCTGGGAGAGAGAGAGAGAGACGGTGGTTCTGTCCATGCTGAAACAGGCTTTGGTACCTGGGAGAGAGAGAGAGAGAGACGTGGTTCTGTCCATGCTGAAACAGGCTCTGAGTTACTAGAGTTGTTAAGTGTCTTTATTGGCAGGTTGCTGCTGCCCCCTAGGGATGACATGTGGTACTGGATGTGTCCTGTCACGTTATAGCTGAAATACTCATTAAGATTACCATTTGTTAACAGGCAAATCGTTTAAAAAAATTAAGTAGTGCACAGGGTGTCATTCAGGGGACTTAGTTTCCACCTGGTTAGCCTGCTGTAAATCCTTCCCTTCTCTCACTTCTTCAATCTACAGTATCTCCATATTCATTCAAATCAATCCTCTGTTTATTGATCTATATATATATATATATATATATATATATATATATATATCTTTCTCTGTCCCCCTCCCTCCCTCCCCTGCTCCTCCCAACCCACCCCTCCTACTCTCAGGTGGGTACAGACTGGGACGCCAAAGAGAGAATCTTCAGGAACTTCGGAAGCCTCCTGGGCCCCATGGAGGAGCCTGTTGCCATGCAACGCTGGGGCCGGGGGCAGAACGTCACGGTAACCGTCGTCTGGGTGGACCCCACCAACGTCATAGCCGCCACGTACGACATCCTGGTGGACGGCGGGGCAGAATACACACACTACCGGCCCCCGTTAACCCTCCCGTTACGACCTGGTGTGTGGACGCTACGCGTTCTGCATCACTGGAACCTACTAGCCTCCACCAGCTTTGTGGTTTCACCCCTGGAGTACCACGACCAGCAACCTATACGCCAGGGTAAACACACACACACACACACAGCTAAGCACTTGGACACACAAACGCGCACACGCACACACACACCCACACCCACACACACAATCATAGCGCTAAAAGGCATTCTCTGCCTCTGCTGTCAACACAAGGCCTATAGAGAGATATAGCACCCAGTCACATATTAATCCACACACACACACCTCTGTCTGAATAAAGGTGCTGTGGGGAAATGTCCATGATGTGTGGGTACAGTAGGTGTGTGGAGTCCAGTGGAATTCTCAACTTCACCTCTAGGACTGACACTGGACTGATCACTAGAACCTGGACACCTCCCCTACATACAGTGCATTCGGGAAAGTATTCAGACCCCTTGACTTTTTCCACATTTTGTTACGTTACAGCCTTATTCTAAAATGGATTAAGTAAACTTTTTTTTCCTAATCAATCTACACTCAATACCCCATAATGACAAAACAAAAACAGGTTTTTAGAAATGTTTGCAAATGTATTACAAATTTTAAAAACTGAAATACCTTATTTACATAAGTATTCAGACCCTTTGCTATGAGACTCGAAATTGAGCTCAGGTGCATCCTGTTTACAGTGATCATCCTTGAGATGTTTCTACAACTTGATTGGAGTCCACATGTGGTAAATTCAATTGATTGGACATGATTTGGAAAGGCACACACCTGTCTATATAAGGTCCCACAGTTGACAGTGTCAGAGCAAAAACCAAGCCATGAGGTCGAGGGAATTTTCCGTAGAGCTCCGAAACAGGATTGTGTCGAGGCACAGATCTGGGGAAGGGTACCAAAACATTTCTGCAGCATTGAAGGTCCCCAAGAACACAGTGGCCTCCATCATTCTTAAATGGAAGAAGTTTGAAACCACCAAGACTCTTCCTAGAGCTGGCCGCCCGGCCAAACTGAGCAATCGGGGGAGAAGGGCCATGGTCAGGGAGGTGACCAAGAACCCGATGGTCACTCTGACAGAGCTCTAGAGTTCCTCTGTGGAGATGGGAGAACCTTCCAGAAGGACAAACATCTCTGCAGCACTCCACCAATCAAGCCTTTATGGTAGAGTGGCCAGATGGAAGCCATTCCTCAGTAAAAGGCACATGACAGCCCGCTTGGAGTTTGCCAAAAGGCACCTAAAGACTCTCAGACCATGAGAAACAAGATTCTCTGGTCTGATGAAACCAAGATTGAACTGAATGCCAAGCATCACATCTGGAGGAAACCTGGCACCATCCCTACGGTGAAGCATGGTGGTGGCAGCATCATGCTGTGCGGATGTTTTTCAGTGGCAGGGACTGGGAGACTAGTCAGGATCGAGGCAAAGATGAACGGCGCAAAGTACAGAAAGATTATTGATGAAAACCTGCTCCAGAGCTCTCAGGACCTCAGACTGGGGCGAAGGTTCACCTTCCAACAGGACAACGGCCCTAAGCACACAGCCAAGACAATGCAGGAGAGGATCTGCAGAGAAGAATGAGAGAAACTCCCCAAATACAGGTGTGCCAAGCTTGTAGTGTCATACCCAAGAAGACTGCTGTAATCGCTGCCAAAGGTGCTTCAACAAAGTACTAAGTAAAGAGTCTGAATTCTTATGTAAATGTGATTTCTGTTTTTTCTTTTTAATAAATAGCTAAAATAAAAAATAAAACAGTTTTTGCTTTGTCATTGTGGGGTATTGTGTGCAGATTGATGAGGGGAAAAAAATATTTAATCATTTTTAGAGTAACAAAATGTGGAAAAAGTCAAGAGGTCTGAATACTTTCTGAATGCACTGTACATCACCTGGAACACACAAACACACACACACAACACACACACAACACACACACACACTCACAGTAAACGCATTCACAGCTGCGCATGTTGGCTCGCTTTTGAATGACAGGCATTAGCAACAACATCAATGCTAATTATTTCATTAGCGCTTTCTGTCACCGATATGTCACCTAGGGATAGTAAGAAAGAGTCTGTGACACACAGCCTCTCACAGTTACACCTCCAGAACATCTGCTATGTGGATGTCTGCCAACGCTGGTTAATGCTGGTTAACACTCGACCTGATTTAATCTTCATTTAATAAATAACAATACTAGAACATTGATATAAACATTATTACATAAATTATCTTATTTTCTAGCTCATTGTTTGACACAAAGGCCTATCCTGTAACTCCTAGATGGAATTTAAATAGATTATCCCCTCCTTACCTCCCCCCCCCCTTCCCCCCTCCTCCTCCTTACCTCCCTCCCCCCCTTCTCCCCCCTTACCTCCCTCCCTCCCCTCTCTAGAAGACACAGTGAAGTTCCACAACGGCCCGGTCCATAACTCCTACATGGAGCAGAGTTTCCACGGCCTCAACCCCATCCTCAACCTCCCCGTGCACCTAGGACAGGTGGAGGAGGCGGAGTTTAACGCATCACTGACGGGGGCGGAGCTCCAGAGCTGGGTGGACCGTCTCCTGGCGGGGGTGTGGTCTGCGGCAGACGTGTGTTCTCAGGGTCCTAGCTCGTGTCCCGTTATGCAGCGGTGTCGGGAGACGGGATGGAGCGCGCTCAGTCCCGACCTCAAGTCTGATCTGGGCCCGCCCCGAGGGAACGGACGGATTAGGTAGCACCGTCGCCACGGCTACTGCTGCAGCCACTCAATGGCTTGGAGGATGAACTGACAGGAAACTTTTTTGTGTGTTGTGCACCATAGCTATCGTTAGATGGTCTGCTGTGTCCCAAATTGCTCCCCCCTATATACTGAGTGTACAAAACATTAAGAACACCTGTTCTTTCCATGACATAGACTGACCAGGTGAAAGCTATGATCCCTTATTGATGTCACTTGTTAAATCCACTTCAATCAGTGTAAATGAAGGGGAGGAGACAATTTAAGCCTTGAGACAATTGAGACATGGATTGTGTATGTGTGCCATTCAGAGGGTGAATGGGCAAGACAAAAAATTGAAGTGCCTTTTTAACGGGGTATGGTAGTAGGTGCCAGGCGCACCGGTTTGTGTCAAGAACTGCAACGCTGCTGGGTTTTTCACGCTCAACAGTTTCCCGTGTACTAAGAATGGTCCACCACCCAAAGGACATCCAGCCAACTTGACACAACTGTGGGAAGCGTTGGAGTCGACATGGGCCAGCATCCCTGTGGAACGCTTTCAACAGCCAACGAATTGAGGCTGTTCTGAGGGCAAAAGGGGGGTGGGGGGGGGGGCTACTCAATATTAGAGAGCTGTTCTTAATGTGTTGTACACTCATGTCTAGTGCACTAACATAGGGCTCTGGTCAGAAGTAGTGCACTATATAGGGAACAGGGTGCCATTTGGGACGCAGACGTGGTGTTTGGGTATGGGAGAAGATTGAATGCATTGGATTACTGTGTGAACCCTGTCAACACCAAACATGGCGTAACTCAGGAGCTGGGTAGTAAAGAAGGTTAGAAGGAAAGCCGTAGACTGACACCAAGAAGAAATTAGATAAGGGGCAAGACATCTTCAGCATCAGGTGGCGCCACCTGCTGTCTGGGAGGCTAAACTGACTCTAGGATTAGTTCCATTTGATTTATTGATTTGTGTGTCCAAAATGGCACCCTTTTCCCTATGTAGTTTACTACTTTTGACCAGTGCCCTAAGGGGAATAGGGTGCTATTTGGGACACAACCTCATGCCTGGAGAAGAAGATGGAGGAAGTGTACACGACGCCGCCCTCTGAAAGGAAGGAGAGGAGGTGGACACGACGCCGCCCTCTGAAAGGAAGATGGAGGAAGTGGACACGACGCCGCCCTCTGAAAGGAAGACGGAGGAAGTGGACACGACACCGCCCTCTGAAAGGAAGATGGAGGAAGTGGACACGACGCCGCCCTCTTAAAGGAAGATGGAGGAAGTGGACACGACGCCGCCCTCTGAAAGGAAGATGGAGGAAGTGGACACGACGCCGCCCTCTGAAAGGAAGATGGAGGAAGTGGACACGACGCCGCCCTCTGAAAGGAAGGAGAGGAAGTGGACACGACGCCGCCCTCTGAAAGGAAGGAGAGGAAGTGGACACGACGCCGCCCTCTGAAAGGAAGGAGAGGAAGTGGACATGACGCCGCCCTCTGAAAGGAAGATGGAGGAAGTGGACACGACACCGCCCTCTGAAAGGAAGGAGAGGAAGTGGACACGACGCCGCCCTCTGAAAGGAAGATGGAGGAAGTGGACACGACGCCGCCCTCTGAAAGGAAGATGGAGGAAGTGGACACAACGCCGCCCTCTGAAAGGAAGATGGAGGAAGTGGACATGACGCCGCCCTCTGAAAGGAAGGAGAGGAAGACAAGAAGAGAGAGACAGAAGGAGGAGTGAAAATACCTCCATATTCTAATTTATTCTTCTCTGAGCCCCTACTGAACACATCTGGACTAAGTGTGTGTGTGTGTGTGTGTGTGCACGAGCGTGTGTGGGTGTTCTTCTGTGCCATGTCTGGATCTCTGCAGGTTATCGTGTGTGGCACCAGACCTCAGCTATGCTGGATCACAAAGTGAGTGCGTCACAATATCTCCTATCTCCTGAAGTGTACACTCATTCACTACTTTCCACTACTCTAAAAGCAGAGACATGGGCAAGAAGCAGAGACATGGGCAAGTGGGAGTTTCCACCGTATTTCTGATACCAGTAATTTCCTTCAAACCAGTGAAGGGAAGTGAACAAGTGCACACTGGGAGGAAGGAGATATAATTGGCATGTACAGTGACCAGGGATTGTATTCATCTCTGTCTACCCAGTAGAACTCTCTACCCTTCATGACCATACAATTCTAAGTTTACTATTTATTCAAGTTAATTATCATGAAATCGTTTTTTGTTGTTGTTGTAAATGACTGACGTTTACATTCTGCATCCCAAACGGCATCCTGTTTCCTACATACTGCCTCTGGGTGCTGGTCAAAAGTAGTGCACTATATAAGGAATAGGGTGCTGTTTGGGAGGCAGGCATGCTGGTTATTTTTTGCACATGGCAGAGAACCTGCTGTCTTTGATTTCCAAAGGCCCTCAACCCCCTGTTGTCATGACATCAGACATGTTGTTCTGACTTCCAGTCATTGTGCTAACGCTAGTTAGCATTGGTTTTGCGAAAAGACCTGTAACTGGACACAGAGACATAAAAATAGTATCCACGATTTCATTGGACTCTGGGGAAGTAGATAAAGGGCCAGAATCATTGCCAGAATCCTGAAGTATCCCTTTAAGGGAAATAAGTGAGGAGAGGAGCTTGAGGTGAGGAAGCCTCCTCTGTAGATTATTGAGATGCAGCCCTGTGACTTTGGTCTACTGCCACCCACAGGCTGCGTCCCAAATGACACCCAATTCTCTATATAGTGGACTACTTTTGACCAGAAAACTATGGGCCCTTTTCCCTATATTGTACACTACTTGACCAGAGCCCTATGGGTACATTGTACTGCCACACAGTCAGTAGCTGGTTATACAGTCAGTAGCTGGTTATACAGTCAGTAGCTGGTTACACAGTCAGTAGCTGGTTATACAGTCAGTAGCTGGTTACACAGTCAGTAGCTGGTTATACAGTCAGTAGCTGGTTACACAGTCAGTAGCTGGTTACACAGTCAGTAGCTGGTTACACAGTCAGTAGCTGGTTATACAGTCAGTAGCTGGTTACACAGTCAGTAACTGGTTATACAGTCAGTAGCTGGTTACACAGTCAGTAGCTGGTTATACAGTCAGTAGCTGGTTACACAGTCAGTAGCTGGTTACACAGTCAGTAGCTGGTTACACAGTCAGTAGCTGGTTATACAGTCATACAGTCAGTAGCTGGTTACACAGTCAGTAGCTGGTTAAACAGTCAGTAACTGGTTACACAGTCAGTAGCTGGTTATACAGTCAGTAGCTGGTTATACAGTCAGTAGCTGGTTACACAGTCAGTAGCTGGTTATACAGTCAGTAGCTGGTAACACAGTCAGTAGCTGGTTAAACAGTCAGTAACTGGTTACACAGTCAGTAGCTGGTTATACAGTCAGTAGCTGGTTACACAGTCAGTAGCTGGTTACACAGTCAGTAGCTGGCAACACGCTTGTGTGATGCGCAACCTTGCTTGGGCTTTAGCTCAGCAGGCTAACACAGTTTTGCAGCGTGCAGTCGACCAAGGTTCAAACCCACACTGACCTCAGAAAGAACACTGTCGCTTAGTTACCTCTGTGTCCATGGGAACTCTTCCAACTTTTATTGACCTTTTCAGTCTCAGACATTTTTAAAAAGTTAGACTGAGCTAAATTACGTTGCCACGAACAGCACCGCTGATATTGAAATGCAATACTTCTCTCGCACACAGTATCTGCGCCTGTGCACGGGTTCGCTTCACGCTGTCCACAGCCTGGTAGCCACGGGTCCAAAACAGCAGAGAAGTTGAGACTAACGCGTCTACCTTTAAATTAAACGTATTTAATAAAATATTCTGCAGATGTTTTTATGATGTACAAGAGCTATTTTAGTATGAATTATTTAAAAACTAAAATGTAAATATGTATTTTGTAACGTTAGATGTTTTTTTTTAAAGTATAGTTTATAACATTAAGTTATGGAAAAGTGTCTAACAAAATGGATGGAGAAAAATACTTTGTATTCGTTCAAATGGCACCCTATTCCCTATATAGTACACTACCCCATAGGGCTCCGGTCGAAAGTAGTATACCGTATAGGGAATAGGGTGCCATTTGGGTCGGAGGATCTGTACTACAAGTCACGTGACTGTTTTAAAGAGCCTTGTAAGATGTTATGGTGACTGTGTTGTCTGGCTGTTATGATAGTGGTGACATGACATCAGCTCAACGTTGGTTAGCCTTTCTTTCTTTCTCTTTCTCTCAGCAATGCTTTTCCTCTCTCTCTCCCCTCCCTCCCCTCTCTCCCCCTCTCCCCTCCCCTCCCTCTCCCCCTCTCCCCTCCCCTCCCTCTCCCCCTCTCCTCTCCCTCTCTCCCCCTCTCCTCTTCCTCTCTCCCCCTCTCCTCTCTCCCCTCTCCTCCCACTCTCTCCCCCTCTCTCCCCATCTCCTCTCCCCCTCTCTCCCCTCCCCCTCTCTCCCCTCCTCCCCCATCTCCTCTCCCCCTCCCCTCTCCTCTCCCCCATCTCCTCTCTCTTAATCTCCCCTCCCTCCCCCCTCCCTCTGAGGGGTGGTGGGCTTTGCCTTAGCTGTCCTCCTGTCCAAGGGCTCTATTCATTCCATATCGCTGAAGTTCAGCGTTACAGCGTGATTGAAATTTAAAGGCAATGTTCGTTAGCGGAAACTGCATTCATGGTTAAACGCTGCATATGTCGACTCAATTGGAAATTACCTTAACATTTCTATCACGCATTCTGTATCACTTCAGCGATTCAGATTGAATATAGCCCTAATGCTGGGATTCAATCAAAGGTGCATTCTGTCTGCGGAGATACCATTTGCCGTAAACGCTACGGATGTCGGCTCAAGCTTAAATTACCTGTAAAAGTCCAGTACAGTGTACAGTGATGTTGTTGACAATGCGCCTTTGATTGAATCCCGGTCGGAGTTCATTCTCAACCTTCTGTCTGTGACAAACAAACACTTCTGATGTTGTTGATGCCTTCTGGATTACCTTGTTGGTTTGGGTCTACATTTTGAAATAAATTAAGAAAATAAGACCGTTTCATCTTGATTTCAGTCAGCCAGTCAGTTATTTAATCAGTCAGTCAGCCAACCAATCAGCCAGTCAGTCAGTTATTTAAATCAGCCAGTAAGTCAGCAGCCAGTCAGTTATTTAATCAGTCAGGCAGCCAATCAGCCATTCAGTTATTTAATCAGCCAGTCAGTTATTTAATCAGCCAGTGAGTCAGTAATGTAATCAGTCAGTCAGTCAGTTATTTAATCAGCCAGTAAGTCAGTTGTTGAATCAGCCAGTGAGTCAGTTATTTAATCAGCCAATCAGTTATTGAATCAGTCAGCCAGTCAGTTATTTAATCAGCCAGTCAGTTATTGAATAAGTCAGTCAGCCAGTCAGTTATTTAATCAGCCAGTCAGTTATTGAATCAGTCAGTCAGCCAGTCAGTTATTGAATCAGCCAGTCAGCCAGTCAGTTATTGAATCAGCCAGTCAGTTATTTAATCAGTCAGTCAGCCCTCTTCTCATGTCCGTGGTGAGTCTCTTCTGATCTTGACATCTCTTTCATGTTCACCCAACCAATGTTTCAAAATCACAGGTTTGTTCTTACGTCAAGTTTACATGTACACACCAAGGCAGGCACTCACACAGGTCTGTGCCACTGAATGGGTGCCATCACTGTGTAGACATACATGTTTGTCCTTTGAAGAGCTCTCCCCAGTGTCTCCTATACACCTGTCAGTTAATAATATAATAATATAATAATAATAATTAACTCTTTGATCACAGGAGAGAGGAGGGAGAGAGAAGAAAGGGTTTTTACTTCAAAAAGGGCAAGCTACAACCTGTCTCTGGTCTCAGGGAGAGAGAACACACGTAAATACTCCTTCCTCCTGAAGTGTACACTCGTTCACTACTTTCCACTACTCTAAAAATCACATGGGCTAGTGGGAGTTTCCACCATATCTCTGATACCAGTCATGAAGGACACTGCCTCTCTAACTCCTTCACTAGGGAAACAAGAGGCCTTGATCTGAATGCTGTGGCTGAGCCACTCTGTGATGTGGTACTGTAGTAGACTGTTATTATCATCTGATCAGAAGGCAGCTGATGGTACACTACTCCTAGTGGGGGGACACCCTTTACTGGCCAACTGGCTGGAGGGATGGAGGGACGGAGGGATAGAGGGACGGAGAGATGGAGGGACGGAGAGATAGAGGGATGGAGAGATAGAGGGACGGAGAGATAGAGGGATGGAGGGATTCACTCAAACTCACAACATTGATAAGCACACTGCACTTCAATTTTAAAGTGGCAATTCGCGATTTTATTTTTTTTAATTTTTTTATTTTACCTTTATTTAACTAGGCAAGTCAGTTAAGAACAAATTATTATTTACAATGACGGCCTACACCGGCCAAACCCGGACGACGCTGGGCCAATTGTGCGCCGGTTGTGATACAGCCTGGAATCGAACCAGGGGGTCTGTAGTGACTCCTCAAGCACTGAGATGCAGTGCCTTAGACCACTGCGCCACTCGGGATAAATTTTTTTGAATTTTTTATTGATATACACTGAGTGTACAAAACATTAAGAACACCTTCCTAATATTGAGTTGCACCTCCTTTTGCCCTCAGAACAGCCTCAATTCGTCGGGGCATTGACTCTACAAGGTGTCGAAAGCGTTCCACAGGGATGCTGGCCCATGTTGACTCCAATGCTTCCCACAGTTGTGTCAAGTTGGCTGAATGTCCTTTGGATGGTGGACCATTCTTGAAACACACGGGAACTGTTGAGCATGAAAAACCCAGCAGTGTTGCAGTTCTTGACACAAACTGGTGCACCTGACACCTACTACCATACCCCATTCAAAGGCACTTAAATATTTTGTCTTGCCCATTTGAATGAGAATGGCACACATACACAATCCGTGTCTCAATTGTCTCAAGGCTTTAAAATCCTTCTTTAACCTGTTTCCTCCCCTTCATTTACACTGATTGAAGTGGATTTAACAGGTGACATCAATAAGGGATCATAGCTTTCACCTGGATTCACCTGGTCAGTCTATGTCATGGAAAGAGCAGGTGTTCCTAATGTTTTGTAAACTCATTCCTGAATAATATAATCTATAAATCCCTCATGAGCTCCAACTGACTAATTAGTTCAATGGTGTAACTCCAGCAGGACCTAAAATATAGGTTTGTTTTACTCTTGTAAACATGCCAAGGGCTAGATTCAATCCGTAGAGCTGAAGAGCTGCGCTACAGCGCGTTTGAAATTTGAAGTCAATGTTAAAGTTAATGTTCCTGTGTTTGTGGAGACTGCATTCACCGGTAAACGCTATATATGTCGTCTCCATCGGAAATTACCTTTACATTTCAACCACGGTATAGCGCGTATCTTAAGTGCTACGGATTGAATCAAGGCCTAACTGTGAACCAACACTGTAGAAGTCTCAAAACATGGGACTAGATTCAATCCGATCTGCCCTTTCGGCTATGCACCTTTTAATGGCAATATTTCCGCATTCACTGTTACACGTTGCATATGTCGGCTCAATTGGAAACGACCTTTAAATGCTGCATTGTCCTTTATCCCTGATCCCTATCGTTTTGATCTCATGGATGGTCAGTCCTTGCTTCGATAGCTCTGTTTATGAATTTGAATATGTCTAATGTCAGATTGGTTACATTTCTCCAGCCCCAATCACAGCTGTTTACCAAAACAGTGGCGGGGTTTCTGCTTTGTTGTGGTTTGAACTGCAGATTGTAATTTACCTTAGAAGCCGACATCCGCAACATTTACCTTGAATGCGATCTCCATGAACATCACAAAAATTGCCTTTAAAAGTAAAGTGCAGTTTGCTTGTTGATAACGTGCCTTTGATCAAATCCCTTCATAGAATGACATATAAACATATAAACAAAAGACAGATGAATAGTCGTTCAATAACAATTTTAAATCAGACATGGTTAGTGAACAATGAGTCTTCATAAAACAAAAAAGTGTCCTGAGTGACATTCTATCTCCACTATCTCAACCCTGTTCATCTATGATAGAAGATTCTAATGTCCTGAGTGACATTCTATCTATGTCACTAAGCAAAAATGCACTTACGTGCTCCCTCTCTTGTGAATATTCCTGATGTGCATTTTAAGGGAACTTCTCTGACTAAAGCAGTTGGCGCAGATGCTGCAGCGGAATGGTTTCTCACCAGTGTGAGTTCTCTGGTGGCGTTTTAGACCACGAGATGATTCAAAACACATCTCACACACATTACATTTATATTCCCCCGTGTGGGTCTTAATATGTGTTTTAAGACTGTGCTTCTGACTGAAACATTTACTGCAGTCACTACACTGATGGGGCTTCTCTCCAGTGTGACTGCTCTGGTGTAGTTTCAGAGAACCTGAATGTACAAAACATTTTCCACAAACAGAACACTGGTGGGGTTTCTCTCCAGTGTGAATTCTCTGGTGGCGGTTTAAGGAACCCAATGATACAAAACATTTTCCACAAACAGAGCACTGATGCCTTCTTTCTTTGTGAGTCCTCCACATATGGCCTTTCAGGGTTTTCATATTTGAGAAGCATTTGCCACAATCGCTGCAGAGGCATGATGGTTTCTCTGGTTGGTCGGTCTCTGGTTTTTCTCCCAGGTGAATATGCTGGTGATGTTTTAGTCCACTTGATGACATAAATGAATTGACACAAAGAGGACACTTATATGGATTTTCTCCTGTGTGAGTTCTCATATGCCTTGTCAGAACCATCTTGTGTTGGAAACATTTGCCACATTCTTTGCAGGTATATGATTTATCCCGTGTGAGTTTTCATATGCCGTATCAGACTACCGTTAAAACTGAAGCATTTGCCACACTCTTTGCAGCTGTATGATTTCTCTCCTGTGTGAGCTCTCATATGCACTCAGGCTAATGTTATGAAGGTAACATTTGCCACATTCTTTGCAGCTATATGGTTTCTCCCCTGTGTGAGTTCTCATGTGGTAGACCAGGAGTGATTTGATGTGAAAGCGTTTGTTGCATTGTGTGCATCTATGTAGATTATCTCCACCACTGTGAGTTGTCATGTGCAGTCTCAGGCTAATGTTATGACGGTAACATTTGCCACATTCTTTGTAGCTATATGGTTTCTCCCCTGTGTGAGTTCTCATGTGTTTAACCAGGTCTGATTTGATGGGGAAGCATTTGTTACATTGTGTGCATCCATGTGGTTTCTCTCCACTGTGAGTTCTCTGGTGGCGTCTTAGAATGGTTGTTGAAGTAAAACACTTCTCACACACAGAACACTTATATGATTTCTCTCCTGTGTGAGTCCTCACATGCTCTTCAAAGCCTGTCTTGGTCCGGTAACACTTGCCACAATCATTACAGCTATACGATTTATCTTCGGTGTGAGTCATCCTGTGGCGTTTTAGATTGTACTTTGACTTAAAGTATTTCTCACATGTTGGACACTGATACGGTTTCTCTTCAGTGTGAGTTATCATGTGGAGATATACACCTGACAGAAAAGCAAAGCGTTTTTCACATGTTGGACACTGATGGGGTTTCTCTCCAGTGTGTATTCTTTGGTGCGTCTCTAGATAGTTTGCTGATTTAAAGCATTTTTCACATGTTGGACACTGAAATAGTTTCTCTCCAGTGTGGCATCTCATATGAGTTTTCAGATGGTTTGGTAGTTTAAAGCTTTTACTGCACACATGACATGTAGGTGATTCCTCCTCTGTGTGATTATTCATATGTTTCTTCCATTGCTGCGACAAGTTGAAGAGTTTGCCACATTTTTGCAGTGACGATACTTTTTAGTTGAGTGAATTCTCTGATGTGTTTTTAAACTGCCTAGTGTCTTATAGTGTTTACTGCACACAGGACACTTGAATGGCTTCTTATTTGTGTGAGACTTCAATGGTTCTTTCAGCTCACTGGTTGTCTTGGCCTCAGGGCAGACTTGAGAGCTTTGTCGTTTCTCTGCCTGTGTCCTCCTTGATTTGAGGGTCTTTAACTCTGACAGAACTTCTTCACTCTCGTCTTCATCCACACTTACAATGATTTCACTGTGAGCTGCAGAACAGTCTGGATTTACTGCAGAGAGGAGCAGAGAGGAGCAGAGAGGAGCAGAGAGTCACTGGTTAGTTCTGCTACTCTGTAGTCCTCTCCATCAGGTTCTGTTTGGATCTGTTCAGTTGTGTTGGTGGGTAGAGAGTCCCTCTCCCTCTCTTTGTCCTGATCAGAGTATATTTCCACACAGGGAGGAGCAGTAAATATGAACTCTACAACATCTGTGGGATCAGACTCAAGTCTGTGAAGCTGCTCTTCCTCCTGACTGGTCCTGAGTTCCTCCTGTTCCTCTTTAATCTGTGTGGGCTCTGGGTCCTCCTGCCGCAGACTGGGGCTCCATTCCTGCTGCTCCTCAGGAGGAACCTCCTCTTCAGGGACAGTTAGCTGCTGGGGGTCTGGAGAGAAGGAGAGGGAATAATTATCCAGATAGACACTCAAGAAAAACCTAAGATACGTCACATTTATCCAAATACACTCATGTGTCTCTGTGCTCTGCTGAGGCTAAAGGAATATCATACAGCATATAGAAGTGAATATAGCTAGGAGGGTGGCTGATCTTTGCTTTTGCCACAGTGAGGAATGACAAGGTATGAGAGGGCTTACAGTGAGGGAAAAAAGTATTTGATCCCCTGCTGATTTTGTACGTTTGCCCACTGACAAAGAAATGATCAGTCTATAATTTTAATGGTAGGTTTATTTGAACAGTGAGAGACAGAATAACAACAAACAAATCCAGAAAAACGCATGTAAAAATGTTATAAATTGATTTGCATTTTAATGAGGGAAATAAGTATTTGACCCCCTCTCAATTAGAAAGATTTCTGGCTCCCAGGTGTCTTTAATATAGGTAACGAGCTGAGATTAGGAGCACACTCTTAAAGGGAGTGCTCCTAATCTCAGCTTGTTACCTGTATAAAAGACACCTGTCCACAGAAGCAATCAATCAATCAGATTCCAAACTCTCCATCATGGCCAAGACCAAAGAGCTCTCCAAGGATGTCAGGGACAATATTGTAGACCTACACAAGGCTGGAATGGGCTACAAGACCATCGCCAAGCAGCTTGGTGAGAAGGTGACAACAGTTGGTGCGATTATTCGCAAATGGAAGAAACAGAAAATAACTGTCAATCTCCCTCGGCCTGGGGCTCCATGCAAGATCTCACCTCGTGGAGTTGCAATGATCATGAGAACGGTGAGGAATCAGCCCAGAACTACACGGGAGGATCTTGTCAATGATCCCAAGGCAGCTGGGACCATAGTCACCAAGAAAACAATTGGTAACACACTACGCCGTGAAGGACTGAAATCCTGCAGCGCCCGCAAGGTCCCCCTGCTCAAGAAAGCACATATACAGGCCCGTCTGAAGTTTGCCAATGAACATCTGAATGATTCAGAGGAGAACTGGGTGAAAGTGTTGTGGTCAGATGAGACCAAAATCGAGCTCTTTGGAATCAACTCAACTCGCTGTGTTTAGAGGAGGAGGAATGCTGCCTATGACCCCAAGAACACCATCCCCACCGTCAAACATGGAGGTGGAAACATTATGCTTTGGGGGTGTTTTTCTGCTAAGGGGACAGGACAACTTCACCGCATCAAAGGGACGATGGACTGGGCCATGTACCGTCAAATCTTGGGTGAGATCCTCTTTCCCTCAGCCAGGGCATTGAAAATGGGTCGTGGATGGGTATTCCAGCATGACAATGACCCAAAACACACGGCCAAGGAAACAAAGGAGTGGCTCAAGAAGAAGCACATTAAGGTCCTGGAGTGGCCTAGCCAGTCTCCAGACCTTAATCCCATAGAAAATCTGTGGAGGGAGCTAAAGGTTCGAGTTGCCAAACGTCAGGCTCGAAACCTTAATGATTTGGAGAAGATCTGCAAAGAGGAGTGGGACAAAATCCCTCCTGAGATGTGTGCAAACCTGGTGGCCAACTACAAGAAACGTCTGACCTCTGTGATTGCCAACAAGGGTTTTTCCCTAAGTACTAAGTCATGTTTTGCAGAGGGGTCAAATACTTATTTCCCTCATTAAAATGCAAATCAATTTATAACATTTTTGACATGCGCATAGTCTAGTGTTCAGCCTGCTGCACAGTCTCTATGGAAGCTCTAGTCTAGTGTTCAGCCTACTGCCCAGTCCCTATGGAAGCTCTAGTCTAGTGTTCAGCCCGCTGCACAGTCCCTGTGTAAGCTCTAGTCTAGTGTTCAGCCTGCTGCACAGTCCCTATGTAAGCTCTAGTCTAGTGTTCAGCCTGCTGCCCAGTCCCTATGGAAGCTCTAGTCTAGTGTTCAGCTTACCGCCCAGTCCCTATTGAAGCTCTAGTCTAGCATTCAGCCTGCTGCACAGTCCCTATGGGGAAGCTCTAGTCTAGTGTTCAGCCTTCTGCACAGTCCCTGTGTAAGCTCTAGTCTAGAGTGCCTTGTTAAATAGCGTTAAGGAGCATTTCAAACTCTCTCCATGGTTTCCGACATTTTGATCTTGTTCTTGATACCATGTCTTGCTTTGAGGTGTTTTGACAGATTTCATGTCAATGCTAATATGGCTAAAATTAACTAGCTAGCTAACCAACAACTGTAACTATGTATTTGAGAGACAACAGGTGCTCATTCTGCAAATGTATTTATTAGGCTTGGGCGGTATCCAGATTGTCCTTCATTCCAACCTTGTGCCATACTGTGATATTCAGACAAGAATAAAAACTCTCCGGGATAAAGAAAGGCGGAGGTGTATGTTTCATGATTAACTACTTATGGAGTGATTGTGGTAACGTACAGGAACTCAAGTCCTTTTGTTCACCCCACCTAGAATACCTCACAATCAAATGCCGACCGCATTACCTCCCAAGAGAATTCTCTTCGGTCATCGTCACAGCCGTGTATATTCCCCCTCAAGCCGATACCAAGACGGCTCTCAAGGAACTACACTGGCCTTTGTGCAAACTGGAAACCTCATATCCTGAGGCCGCATTTATTGTAGCTGTGGACTTTAATAAAGCAAATCTTAGAAAACCTTAGTTTTATCAACACGTTGCCTGCGCTGCCTGCGCCACCCGTGCATCAAAATCTCTCGACCATTGCTACTCTCCCTTCTGGGACGGCTACAAGGCACTCCCCCACCCTCCATGCGACAAATCAGATCACGCCTCCATCTTGCTCTTTCCTTCCTATAGGCAGAAACTCAAATAGGAAGTACCCGTGGAAAGGACTGTTCAACACTGGTCTGACCAATCGGAATCCATGTTTCAAGATTGTTTTGATCACGCGGACTGGGATATGTTCCGGGTTGCCTCTGAGAATAACATTGACATATACACTGACATGGTGACTGAGTTCATCGGGAAGTGTATAGGGGATGTTGTTCCCACTGTGACGATTAAAACCAAAAACCGTGGATAGATGGCAGCATTCACGCAAAACTAAAAGTTCGAAACACCGCATTTAACCACGGCAAGGTGACTGGGAATATGGTAGAGTACAAACAGTCCAGTTGTCCTTCGTAAGGCAATCAAACAGGCAAAACGTCAGTACAGAGACAAAGTAGTCACAATTCAACGGCTCAGATATGAGACATATGTGGCAGGGACAACCACAGATTATAAAGGGAAAACCAGCCACGTCGCAGACACCGACGTCTTGCTCCCGAAAAAGCTAAACACCTTCTTCGCCCACTTCAAAACAATCAGTGCCGCCGACGCGGGCACCCACTGCGTCTTGTGGACTGTGAGCTCTCGTTCTCGTGGCCGACATGAGTAAGACATTTAAGCGTGTTAACCCTTGCAAGGCTGCTGGCCCAGACGGCATCCCTAGCTGCGTCCTCAGAACATGCGCAGACCAGCTGGCTGGAGTGTTTATGGATATATTCAATCTCTCCCTATCCCAGTCTGCTGTCCCCACTTGCTTCAAGATGTCCACCATTGTTCCTGTACCCAAGAAAGCAAAGGTAACTGAACTAAATGACTATCACCCCGTAGCACTCACTTCTGTCATCATGAAGTGCTTTGAGAGGCTAGTTAAGGATCATATCACCTCCACCTTACCGGACACCCTAGACCAATTGCAATTTGCATACGGCAATAAAAGGGATAAAAGGGACAATAAAAGGCCACTCTAAAATGTGCAGTTTTGTCACAACACAATGCCACAGATGTCTCAGGTTGAGGGAGCGTGCAATTGGCATGCTGACTGCAGGAATGTCCAACAGAGTTGTTGCCAAAGAATTTAATGTTAGAGAAATTAACATAAGCCGCCTCCAACTTAGTTTTAGAACATTTGGCAGTACGTCCAACCAGCCTCGCAAACACAGACCACGTGTATGGCATCGTGTGGGCGAGCACTTTGCTGATGTCAACTTCGTGAACACAGTGCCCCATGGTGGCGGTGGGGTTATGGTATGGGCAGGCATAAGCTACAGACAACAAACCCAAATGCATTTTATCGATGGCAATATGAATGCACAAAAATACCGTGACGAGACCTGAGGCCCATTGTGAGGCCCATTTTTTGTAAGGTATCTGTGACTAACAGATGCATATCTGTATTCCCAGTCATGTGAAATCCATAGATTAGGGCCTAATGCATTTATTTCAATTGACTGATTTCCTCATATGAACTGTAACTCAGTAAAATCAATGAAATTGTTGCATGTTGCATTTATATTTTTGTTCAGTATAGGTCCTGGACTTCCTGACGGGCCGCCCCCAGGTGGTGAAGGTAGGCAACAACACCTACACTACGCTGGTCCTCAATCACTGACAATCTGAAATAGTCCACCCACAGACAACTGCGCCTCTTCAACCTCAGGAGGCTGAAGAAATTTGGCTTGGCCCCTAAGACCCTCACCGCTTGGTAGGGCAACTGTACCGTCCGCAACTGCAGGGCTCTCCAGAGGGTGGTGTGGTCTACCCAACGCGTCACCTGGGGCACACTGCCTGCCCTCCAGGACATCTACAGCACCCAATGTCACAAGAAGGCAAAGGACCTCAGCCACCCGAGGCGAGGTCTGTTCACCCCGCTACCATCCAGAAGTCGAGGTCAGTACAGGTGCATCAAAGCTGTGACCGAGACTGAAAATAGCTTCTATCATCTCAAGGCCATCAGACTGTTAAATAAATAAAAATAAATAAAATAATATGCCATTTAGCAGACGCTTTTATCCAAAGCGACTTACAGTCATGTGTGCATACATTTTTACGTATGGGTGGTGCCGGGGATAGTCACCACTAGCTGTCCTCTGCCCAGTACACTGCCCTGAACTTCAGTCACTGTCACTGGTCGGCTACCACCTGGTTACTCTACCATGCACCTTAGACTGCTGCCCTATGTACATACAGTCATTGAACACTGATCAATTTAATAATGTTTACATACTGTTTTACCCACTTCATATGTATATACTGTATTCTAGTCAAGGATCATCCTATATAACTGTTTAACTATTGCTGTACATGTAGTATTCTTCAGATATACCATATATTCTATCCCATTGGTCACCAACCGGTCGATCGCGATCGACTGGTCGATCTTCAATGCATTCCTAGTCGATCACCAAACATTTCTGTAGAAAAGCCAACGATAAAGAGCGCTGCTGTTTTTATGAGCGAGCTCATGTTTAAGTTTTATTCAGCATCGTTTTGGTTTTGTTGCTAAACAACCAACCCATCTATAGCATACCATTTACACCAACAATAGAAATTTGGTTCAGAAAGAGAACCAATCCTTCAGGCATTTTCCAAGAAACTGACCAAGACGCACCTCCAACCACACAACACCTTGGATAATTCTGCCCAAAAACAATGACAATTTCCGTCAACCAGTGGCATAAGAGGCTAATTAGGTGAGCGCTGAGGTGCTGTTGGGGAGATGCACCGCTACGGCGCTGTACCAACCTTCCATCCAAACATCATCTAACAAAAAACGTAAGTGCCTTTGAACGGGGTACCGGTAGTAGGTGCCAGGAGCAATGGTTTGTGTCAGGAACTGCAACGTTGCTGGGTTCTTCACGCTCAACAGTTTCCTGTGAGGGTGTGCAACTTAATATTAGGAATGTTTGGTATACTCAGTGTATGTTGCCCACTCACAAACTACTGCAACAATGACATCGATTTTTCACTCATTTAACCATTTAAAAAATGTTCTCTAACACGATTTAACCAGGCTCTGTCGTAGCCGGCCGTGACCGGGAGGCCCATGGGGCGGCGAATAATTGGCCCAGCGTCGTCCAGGGTAGGGGAGGGAATGGCCGGCAGGGATGTAGCTCAGTTGATAGAGCATGGCGTTTGCAACGCCAGGGTTGTGGGTTCGATTCCCACGGGGGGCCAGTATGAAAAACATAATGTAGGCACTCACTAACTGTAAGTCGCTCTGGATAAGAGCGTCTGCTAAATGATTAAAATGTAAAATGTAAAATGTAAACCAGGCGCTCAAGACTAGAGCCTCCATAGAGCTCACCAGCTTGCAGTCCTAAAGACCTCTGGTTCTTTCAACCAGTCCTATGGGGAAAATCAATGGAGAAAGAGTAGGATTTGGGGGATTAACACCGAAAATAAGGTCTGAGGTTCACACAAATTTAGGAAATCTTATATGTTTTGTTCTATGAGATTATATCAGTCAGTTAACATTACCTTTATGAACGTTGAAGCCTTTATGCTGTGTGTTTATTATTACATAAATGCTTTAAAAGTTAAACCGATTTAGCTGTATTAGACAAGTTTTTGAGATCAGAGACCAAATCCCCATGTCGTTGCCTACTCGGGGCGCGCTGCGGTCACCGACGCTCGTGTAATGTGAGCGGGTCAAGAGACGCAATATGAAGGCTACCGATCCCGTCTTTGAGCATTCCCCAGACGTCCCGATATTTCCAAACACGTTTGATTTTATCGGCACAAAATCTGCAATAATGCTCTTGTAGTGTGAGATATGCAACGACAATATTTGACAACAGTGATCAGCAATAGCCAATGAGAGCTCTCCAGAGAAGAAGCCAGTGAGATGATGATGATGATGTTGTATCGCATTACCCAGAATGTGTAGACTAGCGCAGAAGCGATGACTACTACTAGTCTGCGTTTGTACTTGTCAAAGTGTCAAGTCGTTACAGCTCTGACAAGCTCTTTACACGCGATGTTATTTCATTCAAAATGTATTGGCTAGATATTTCAACTCTGTATGGCAAGAGTGAATGTTTGACTGAAAACGTTTATGAGGCTGCTTTGAGCCAGCTCGTTCTAGCTATCTAACCACATCACATCCTGGTTTTAGCGAGACAACGTGGTATGGACAATCCTCATGACCAAGTGAAGATTCCTGTAGTGCGTGACCAACCATCTGTGCCACATCGTTTAGTGTGCGCACCACTATGTTGGCAAGACAAAAAAACTACAGGAAAGACGGATGTTTAATGAGAGGCTCAACGATGTTAGATTTTTAAGGTTGTGTAGTGTCCTTCCGTCGTTAACAGAACTGTGGGAAAACAGTGCCGGACAGGCGGGGGCGAAGGACACTGTCTACCGGGGTACGGCTAGCTAGCTACCGTTCTCGCCCCCACCCCTTCTGTGGGGTTTATTGGCGGCTGGCATCTAACGTTATTGTCAGAGCTGCCAACTCTCACGCATTGGCCGTAAGACACACGCATTTCACCCTCTTCTCACGCTCTCACGGCACACCTCACGCATTGAAAATACAGCTTACATTTTTCTAATTAGTCCATTGTATAGTCAGCGAGTTAACTTTTCAACTGTGCTCCAAATCGTTTTGAAATCGGAGCGTCTGCAACTTAACATCAAGAGCAGAACCTGTATCATTGTCCTGTCTTGCCACAGCACTGTGAAACGCGGCACATTGTAGCATATGATTGGTCTAGTTATGTAAGGGATCAATGGGATTGGATGCGTGTTTCAAAGAAACACCACTCAAGATTAGGGTGGAGCTGAATGGCAAGAGGGAATGTTCTCCACTGAGTTGATAAAACTGTAAAAAGAGCAGCACGGAAATGCTGTTTTATGTACAATGTTGTCAACAAAATTAGGTTGCTGTTACTCCAGTCCCTATTATTGCAGAATGCAGCCTTTTGACAGCATGTACTAAAGTTGATTTAATCCACACTTGCATTAGTCCCCTCGTTTGGTGATTGGCATTTAGGCCGTGATAATGAAAAGGCAGAAGACAGACCTGCAGTATGTTTTAGCAGGAAGTTTGGTAGAGTGACCTTGAAACTATGAAAATAATTTAGTCAAACAGATTGTGAACCCAAACGTGTAAGTTTGATTCTGGAGGAGGGACAATTAATATAAAAAAATATTTGGTTAGGGTGTAGGGGCAGATTTATGTCATTTTGAGATTGTATTATCTATTTACTTTATTTAGTCTGATCAGTGAAACAATTCTCAATCTTCAAAATAAAAAATACAACCCCAATTTTGTGATATCCAATTGGTAGTGTGGGGCTCTATTTTCTTATAACTAGATGTGATGCCTAGCTTAGAAAGAATACATTAATGATTAAACATAATAGGTTTGTGCTGTACTGATATAGATTGGTCAACATAACAAGCTGTGATTAATGTGAGGAACTATTAGGGGGTAGGCCGAGACAGACTTGTGTCTCACATACACACACTGCCTCTTTGTTAGACCGCTCAAGGACGTGTAATGCAAAAGTGCTGACTCTCTGGACAAGTTGCAAAACAACTAAACACCTGGCAACAGTGAAGCGCCAAGGGGCTGGGACCAGCCTGTGCGCCAACGATAGGCTGAGGAAGTCTAAACCACGCTCAGTCTCTACTCTGATAGGCCAGCAGGGAGCGGGAACTATCTCTGTCAGATTATTTAAAGAAGAACCTATAACAAATGGCTCAGTTCTCTGAGTGCCCTGCGTGGTATTTCAGTGGACCCGTATATACGAACATCATATTTACCATTGAAGTGGTTTGCATTAATTAAAATACTAGTCTATTTTAGAAGATGTGTATTGACCTCTTTTTGTTCCTATACCAGATTTGAATTGACGCAACTTCACAATTGGTGACCACCGACTGTGATCTGGTAGAAGGGACTTCGCTGGGTATTGTCCGGCCCATTGGACATCTCTGTCATTGAACGGTGTGTTTCACAAAGAGTCCGGACTACTAAAAACAGGTAAGCAGACACCTATTGTTATATAACTAAAGTTCTGCACATTGGCTTTATCCAAATTAATTTTGTGAAACACCTGTCTGATGTAAGTGAACTAAATTATGAAACTATTATGAGTAGATAAGCACCATATTGTGACATGCAAACCTTTGGTGAATGTGATGTTAAACCATGGTACCATAGAGTATTTGTTCTACTGGCAAGGTCCGTAACTGCGGGGGTACGGCTAGGTTCGGAGAAAATACTGAAATCTATCGGCAAGGTCCGTAACTGCGAGGGTACGGCTAGGTTCGAAGATACAGGGAATAATTGACTTAAGTAATTGCTATCGGCAAGGTTCGTAACTACGTGGGTACGGCTAGGTTCGAAGAATTACACCGGCAAGGTCCGTAACTTCGAGGGTACGGCTAGGTTCGGGAAATTTTAGATAGTGTTGCGCTATCGGCAAGGTCCGTAACTAGTACGGCTAGGATCGTAGGAGCACTTTAAAGTACACTATAGTGTTGCGCTTCGGCAGGGAGTTGTACTTGGGGGTACGGCCCAGATCGGAGGAGCACTTTAAAGTATAGGGTGTCGTATGCATGAGAGTGTGAATGATCCCAGTGTAATAAAAGAGTGTTTGCAGACGAAATAAAAGAGTGAATGCGGGTTACTAAAATTAATAAACCTGTATACCTTGATAGAAAACTAATTAGGAATTAAAGACGTCTGTGGCTGTCCAAACTGTATAATTTGTGAATAACTGTTGGGTTTGTGGTTGCTTAAACCGTATAACCCGTTAATAACAATTGGGAACATAAAGGTAAAATAATGAATAACTAGTATGACTAAACTGAAACGTTTGAACTGATATGATTGAACCTTAACGTTTGATGTTTGACATAGCATAATACTGGTTTTAAATAATTAAGTTGAAGCAATTTGGTTTATTATTGTCACGGTTTCGGCCGAGGCTGCTCCTCCTCCTGGTTCGGGCAGGCTTCGGCGGTCGTCGTCCCCGGAGTACTAGCTGCCACCGATCGATGTTTCATGTTCGTTTGGTTTTGTCTTTATGTTGTACACCTGTGTCTTGTTAGTCCTCGTTAGTGTCCTATTTAGTTCTCGTTGGTTGTGTTTGTCTTTGTGTGTGATTGCTCTTCTGTTTTCGTGTTGGAGCTACGTACTTCCCTCCAGTGTTTTGGAGAGGGTTTTCGCACATGTTAGTGCGCCGTTTGTTTGACGCCTGTGTGCGCCGTGATTTCGCCTTCGGGCTTATTGTGCTTATTTTCTACGTGATTATTGCACTAAAGTCTTTTGGACTGAGCTTCTGCGTCCTGCGCTTGATTCATGCACCACACCCACCTTCAGCACCCCTTGACAATTATTTAATTTAACGTTTGATGTTTGACCCTGCAAAATACTGGTTAAATAATTAGACTGAAATAATTTGGTTTATCGTTGAAATATAAATATGCACCGACTTTAACTAATTAGGTGGGAATAATTTGATTTTAATAAATAGATAGACGTACTTTAAATGATTAAATAACGGAAGAATATTACAAATTAGGACGAGGAACAGACGGGGCCTGTTCCGACTGGACACAGGAGGGAGAGCCGCGAGGGGAGGGGCTGGAGACAGCGAGAGTGTGGCTTTTGGAGAGTCAGGAGAGACTGGGGGGTGATTTGTGTCGATTGGGAGTTGGCTGGGAACACCACGGGGCGATTGTTTGAGAGGTACCTATACATTTCTAACGATATATACGTATGAACTTGCTCACCCGAACGTAGACCTACATCATGGGTGAGAAAGTAGAGAATATTTACATTTGCAGTCATTTAGCAGACGCTCTGGTCCAGAGCGACTTATGGGAGCGATTGGGGTTGAGTGCCTTGCTCAGGGGCACATCGACAGATTTTTCGCCTGATCGGTTCGGGGATTGGAACCGGCGACCTCTCGGTTGCTGGCGCGGCGCTCTTGGTCACTAAGCTGCCTGCCGCCCCATATGCGTTTAAGGTTGTGCCGTTGTTTGATCATGTGATGGGGTTTGATGGGTGATCGGACCATGACTGGTGTGGTTATGGAAGTAATGTATAAATAGTGGAGAGCCAATAGGGGGCTCCATTGAACTATTATGTTTTGTTGGGCATTTCGGTGGCATAAGGTGAGGTCTGTGTGTATGAGTGAATTCGGCAGCTGGTATGGGTGAAGGGAGAGAGAGCATTATTTTGTGTTACTGAATGAGGTGAGAGTTAAACTACTGAGAATAGAGAAGTATTATGGACACTCCGTAATAAATAAACTGAACCAAACAAGACGTTACTACAGCAATAGAGGATGGTTAATGTTGTTACGTTAGTTTTTAAACCCGATGATAGAGGTAAATGCAGAACGCTGTTTGAGAGTGTGTTTTATTTTTGCTACTAGGGGATTTAGTGTTTGAGATGAAAGGGCTGGCTAGTAGGGAGTGATGACATGGCTGGTTGTGCGACATGGAAGTGGTTGTTTGGCGTGCTTTGAAAGCATCGCCGAATGTGTGGGGTGACTGGCAATGTATGGAGAGGGTCCCTGGTTCGAACACAGGTAGGGACAGTGGGTAAAGCTTTTGCATTGGGGCTATAGACCTAGATTACTACGTGGATTGAGAAATGTGAAAGGTTGAATCAGATAGCTTAAGTAGAAATATTCTAGAAAGGTCTATGAAAATATGTTTCAAGGTCCCCGCGCCTTCCCCGTTGTGTAGGAAGGAGCAAGGGGAGGGGTGAGAGACAGTACATAGTTCAAAAATGATAGGGATATGAATTAAATGTGTGCTGGTAAATTATAGCGAGTATTTGTTTTATTAATTAGGGCCTAATCAGAGAGAACAGTTAAATAAATTGAATAGCGAACTGAAATGGCGATAGAGCTGTGAAAATTATTTAAATTGAGGACAAAGGAAAATAATTTATGATTCTAGTTCCCGGGTAAAAGGGTTGTACTTGCTTGACTAGATCGAGCAGAAGTTTTAATAGTTGAATGAAAAGCATTTCTTTGACGAAGTCTAATGGTTATTACTTTATTCGATAGGTTGCTTAACACCAGTGGTGTATGCAAATAGTTGGTAAATTCTAGAACGATAATTTATTTTCGTTACGGGGACCAGGGGATGCAAGTGGCTTTGGCTGTTGTGCTGGGGGAATAGCGCCAGCCTGTGGTGGGTTCTAGATTTGTTAAATAAACAAACTTATATTTTAAACTAAAGTAATGCAATAGGCTACAATTATAACATTATCAGAAAAAGGCACAATTTAATGTGAAATAGTTATTACAATTATTATTAATAGTTATTACAGTTATTATCATGGCCAAAGGAGGGAACATTTGATGTGATTGTATTGGCTAAAAAATGAAATGTGACATTTACAGGGGGGACAGGAACAATAGAAGGGGAGACAGATTTTCCTAGGGGGTTGATCAAATAATTGATAATGGATCATTTGAGATGAGATCACATGTAGCAGATTTAGGGTAATCAATTAAATAATCATTGTATACTCGAGGAATTTTGAGTGGTTTTATGGATTAGTTATGAGGAATTAGATTGATACAAACAATTATTGATGGGTTAGGACTGGGGATATCTGTATCATGTTTTGTGTGTACTACCATCTTTAGATTACTGATGGTAATTGAAGGTTAACAAAAATTATAACCAGGAGAAAGAGAATTAGCTTATCTCATTGGAATGTTGCCCAGGGCTAGGGGGAGCAGTAGTGAAGTTAGGCAGTATTTAAGTGGGGCCTGGCTATTTGTGGTTGTTGTTTTTCAAATTGGGTTTTTCAAACAAAAAACAACACACCTAGTATGATGTTTATAAAGCCTTGTTGTTTCAATTTTGGGTTTTTTTCAGCAGGTCAAGGGTGATAGGTCTTGGAGGAGCACGCACAGTGAATTTTATGGAGTTTTTCGGTTTTGGCTGAGTTTGGGGTATATATGATTTCTTATGAGAATGAATGTCATGAGGACTTAATGAACACTTGTGATAAGTAACATTTATGAAATATTTAGAATAATGGTAATGTTTGGTATACTATGGGATGGAACAGTTCGTTTAATAATTTCAATTGCCTCTGAACTCTGTTTTAACTTTCTGGTGTTAATTAATCATCCACACTGGTAAATTCTAAAAGCATGAGAGGAGGACTTTAAGATAGTTTATTTGACTAAGTTGAGGGTAATTTATAATACTGTGAAAAGTGTGAAGAAGATTATAATTTGGTAATAATATAGATGATTTGAACCATAAAACAACAGAAGAGAGAGAGAGAGCTTTCCCTGAATGAGGGATACCTGTTGCTAGTCAATTGTACTAATCTTGGATTACTTTTACGGGATAGAAGTAAATTGAGGTATTATCAAATGTTGTCATTTAAATTTCATTTTTAGTATGCTTTAATAAACAACAAGTTGGTATTTGAAACTAAATTAATGCAATGAGCTGCAGTAATCAGAGGAAGGCACAATCTAATGCGAAACAGCTATTACCTAGATCATTTATTTAGTAATGAGATCAGGAAGATAGGAGCAATAAAGAAGCAAGGGACAGTCTCAAAAATAAATAAGGGATGGCAATTGGATGATAAATTACCAATATTACCTAAGTGATTGTTTAGGTAGGTGGTAATATTGACACATGGGCAAATCATGTGTCAAAAGGGGGGTGGTAGGATTAAATAATAAATATATACGAAGGAGAGGACAACATACTTGTAAAAACTTTTTTTTGATACATGCAGTCAGAAATAGAAATTGAGAGCTGAACATGTGTGAAGATAGTTTATTAACCACACCCGTATGTCAGAGGTTTTGTGCCCCACAGGTGAACTAAAGGAGAAGGTGACCCACTCTATCTAACCAGGTGACTGGTGAGCATCCAGTCCTGAGAGAGCCACTTGGGTCAACGTTACCCACTGCAAAAAGGTAGGCCCACATACCAACACTGTTGAACACACACAGAGTTAAAGAGAAGAACTGGAACCAATAGGGTCTGGGGGTAAACTCTGTTAACGAAGATCCCCTACCCCGACCTATCATCACTGTGGGGTGTTTATAGAGGTGTGAGTATGGGGTAGTACCAAGCAGAAAGACTGAGGACAGGAGAGGGTTGGCGGTTTTTGGGAATATGGATAACTTGGGTTGCATCATAGTCTCGGTAATGGTCTTGATATGTCAAGATCCACCACCAATTATGCTATGCCCTTACCATTGTTAAGAAGTAAAAGAGAAGAGAAGCGACCCGACATACTGACCGTCAAGGACGAGTGGCCTACAAAATGGGAGTCAGAGATGGGCAGACTGTCAGATTCAAAATAAGGGTTGGGGACGTAGCCAATGGGTGGGGTACATGTCAATAAGCATATTGGGATTATAAAATCCTATTATATTCATGTTTGGCCCCCACGGCGGATTGTTCCTAGACTCAAGTGTTTAAATACACTTGGGGATGGGGATATGAGACCGAGGGGGACTGAACATCCAGATGGGGGGTAAAGAGAAACAAAGACATCACCAATTATCAATTGGAGACTTAAGTTCGGAAGCACAGGAGAGAATTCTGAACCTTACAGCCCCTGTAACCGATGTGTGGTGGGCGTGTGCCAGTAAAGGCAGTGTAAGGCAGAGAATTCCAAAGGGGTGGCTAGATACATGCGCCCTGGTTCTACTGGTTCAACTAGTTAGAATTAGTCACCAGGAACCAAGGATTAAACAGATGTAGGAGGAGTTTTAACAAGAAGGAGAATAGCACTATTTAGATGGATGCGATTGGGCTACCAAGGGGGGTATCGGATGGATACTGAGCTATGAAACAATTAGGGGAAGGGTTTACTACCACGTTCTTTTGGTGGGTGACAATAAACAAAATTGTGAATTGGATTAATTATATCTATTACGACCAACAACGATTTATTGGCTGGACTAGGGATGCAACAGAAGGGATCTGTCACGATCGTCTAAGGAGGGAGAGGACCAAGGCACAGCGTTGAAAGCAAACATATTTATTTTATCAAGATCACACGATCAAAACAACGAAACGTGACGTCCTTGGTTACAAAAACAAACCAACACGGAACAAGAAACCACAACACAAAGTGAAAAGACCGATAGTTAAATATGGCTCCCAATCAGAGACAACCAGCTGTCACTCGTTGCCTCTGATTGGGAGTCACTCAGCCCAACATAGAAAATCAAACATAGAATACACACCCTGGCTCAACATAACATTGTCCCCAGAGCCAGGGCGTGACAGTACCCCCCCCTAAAGGCGCGGACTCCGACCGCGCCAACTAAATCCCACAGGGGAGGGACCGGGTGGGCACTCCGCCTTGGCGGCGGATCCGGCTCCGGGCCTGATCCCCACTCCCTCTCCAACCCCCCAAAGTACCCCTGGTCCGGTCTGGCCCCGCTGGCCGGAGCCGGACTGACGATACGCACCCCTGGCTTGGTGCGTGGAGCAGGAATGGACCGGACTGGGCTGGCGACGCGCACCCCAGACTTGGTGCGGAGAGCAGGCACGGGCCGTGCCGGACTGATGACGCACACCACTGGCTTGGTGCGGGGAGCTTGGATGGGCCGGACTGGGCTGGCGACGCACCCCGTAGGCTTGGTGCGTGGAGCAGGGACTGGCCGGGCTGGGCTGGCGACGCACACCGTAGGCTTGGTGCGGAGAGCAGGAACGGGCCGGACAGGGCTGACGAAACGCACCACAGACTTGGTGCGGAGAGCAGGCACGGGCCGTGCCGGACTGATGACGCACACCACTGGCTTGGTGCGGGGAGCAGGAATGAGCCGGACCGGGCTGACGACGCGCACCACCGACTTGGTACGGAGAGCAGGAACGGGCCGGACAGGGCTGACGACGCACACCACAGGCTCGGTGCGAGAGGCAGGAACAGGCCGAACCGTACTGGGGACACACGCCACTGGCCCTATGCAGGGATCAGGAACGGGCCGGACCGGACTGGTAATACACCCCAGTACCTCTCGCCGTGCCTCCACACTTTCCCTCTCCTCTGTGACCAGTGGCCCCCTTAACCTGGCGGCCTCCTCTTCACACCCGCTGGACCGCTCCATCGCGGCCTCCTGCTGCCCCGTCGTCCACGTCGTGAGCCCCCCCCTAAAAAATTTCTGGGGTTCTCTCCTCCCCGTGGACCAGGCCTCCCTAGCTCTCGCCAGACTCTCGATCCATTGCTTCATAGACCAGCCTCTCTCCTCTTCACTTAGCGTGGCCCAGCCGAAACTCCTACTCCCCTGATCCCAGGTCCTTCCTCTCTCCTCTTCACGCTGCTTGGTCCATTTTTGGTGGTTTCTTCTGTCACGATCGTCTAAGGAGGGAGAGGACCAAGGCGCAGCGTTGAAAGCAAACATATTTATTTTATCAAGATCACACGATCAAAACAACGAAACGTGACGTCCTTGGTTACAAAAACAAACCAACACGGAACAAGAAACCACAACACAAAGTGAAAAGACCGATAGTTAAATATGGCTCCCAATCAGAGACAACCAGCTGTCACTCGTTGCCTCTGATTGGGAGTCACTCAGCCCAACATAGAAAATCAAACATAGAATACACACCCTGGCTCAACATAACATTGTCCCCAGAGCCAGGGCGTGACAGTACCCCCCCCTAAAGGCGCGGACTCCGACCGCGCCAACTAAATCCCACAGGGGAGGGACCGGGTGGGCACTCCGCCTTGGCGGCGGATCCGGCTCCGGGCCTGATCCCCACTCCCTCTCCAACCCCCCAAAGTACCCCTGGTCCGGTCTGGCCCCGCTGGCCGGAGCCGGACTGACGATACGCACCCCTGGCTTGGTGCGTGGAGCAGGAATGGACCGGACTGGGCTGGCGACGCGCACCCCAGACTTGGTGCGGAGAGCAGGCACGGGCCGTGCCGGACTGATGACGCACACCACTGGCTTGGTGCGGGGAGCTTGGATGGGCCGGACTGGGCTGGCGACGCACCCCGTAGGCTTGGTGCGTGGAGCAGGGACTGGCCGGGCTGGGCTGGCGACGCACACCGTAGGCTTGGTGCGGAGAGCAGGAACGGGCCGGACAGGGCTGACGAAACGCACCACAGACTTGGTGCGGAGAGCAGGCACGGGCCGTGCCGGACTGATGACGCACACCACTGGCTTGGTGCGGGGAGCAGGAATGAGCCGGACCGGGCTGACGACGCGCACCACCGACTTGGTACGGAGAGCAGGAACGGGCCGGACAGGGCTGACGACGCGCACCACAGGCTCGGTGCGAGAGGCAGGAACAGGCCGAACCGTACTGGGGACACACGCCACAGGGCTGACGACGCACACCACAGGCTCGGTGCGAGAGGCAGGAACAGGCCGAACCGTACTGGGGACACACGCCACTGGCCCTAGTGGCGTGTGTCCCCAGTACGGTTCGGCCTGTTCCTGCCTCTCGCACCGAGCCTGTGGTGCGCGTCGTCAGCCCTGTCCGGCCCGTTCCTGCTCTCCGTACCAAGTCGGTGGTGCGCGTCGTCAGCCCGGTCCGGCTCATTCCTGCTCACCAGGAACCAAGGATTAAACAGATGTAGGAGGAGTTTTAACAAGAAGGAGAATAGCACTATTTAGATGGATGCGATTGGGCTACCAAGGGGGGTATCGGATGGATACTGAGCTATGAAACAATTAGGGGAAGGGTTTACTACCACGTTCTTTTGGTGGGTGACAATAAACAAAATTGTGAATTGGATTAATTATATCTATTACGACCAACAACGATTTATTGGCTGGACTAGGGATGCAACAGAAGGGATCTGTCACGATCGTCTAAGGAGGGAGAGGACCAAGGCGCAGCGTTGAAAGCAAACATATTTATTTTATCAAGATCACACGATCAAAACAACGAAACGTGACGTCCTTGGTTACAAAAACAAACCAACACGGAACAAGAAACCACAACACAAAGTGAAAAGACCGATAGTTAAATATGGCTCCCAATCAGAGACAACCAGCTGTCACTCGTTGCCTCTGATTGGGAGTCACTCAGCCCAACATAGAAAATCAAACATAGAATACACACCCTGGCTCAACATAACATTGTCCCCAGAGCCAGGGCGTGACAGTACCCCCCCCTAAAGGCGCGGACTCCGACCGCGCCAACTAAATCCCACAGGGGAGGGACCGGGTGGGCACTCCGCCTTGGCGGCGGATCCGGCTCCGGGCCTGATCCCCACTCCCTCTCCAACCCCCCAAAGTACCCCTGGTCCGGTCTGGCCCCGCTGGCCGGAGCCGGACTGACGATACGCACCCCTGGCTTGGTGCGTGGAGCAGGAATGGACCGGACTGGGCTGGCGACGCGCACCCCAGACTTGGTGCGGAGAGCAGGCACGGGCCGTGCCGGACTGATGACGCACACCACTGGCTTGGTGCGGGGAGCTTGGATGGGCCGGACTGGGCTGGCGACGCACCCCGTAGGCTTGGTGCGTGGAGCAGGGACTGGCCGGGCTGGGCTGGCGACGCACACCGTAGGCTTGGTGCGGAGAGCAGGAACGGGCCGGACAGGGCTGACAAAACGCACCACAGACTTGGTGCGGAGAGCAGGCACGGGCCGTGCCGGACTGATGACGCACACCACTGGCTTGGTGCGGGGAGCAGGAATGAGCCGGACCGGGCTGACGACGCGCACCACCGACTTGGTACGGAGAGCAGGAACGGGCCGGACAGGGCTGACGACGCACACCACAGGCTCGGTGCGAGAGGCAGGAACAGGCCGAACCGTACTGGGGACACACGCCACTGGCCCTATGCAGGGATCAGGAACGGGCCGGACCGGACTGGTAATACACCCCAGTACCTCTCGCCGTGCCTCCACACTTTCCCTCTCCTCTGTGACCAGTGGCCCCCTTAACCTGGCGGCCTCCTCTTCACACCCGCTGGACCGCTCCATCGCGGCCTCCTGCTGCCCCGTCGTCCACGTCGTGAGCCCCCCCCTAAAAAATTTCTGGGGTTCTCTCCTCCCCGTGGACCAGGCCTCCCTAGCTCTCGCCAGACTCTCGATCCATTGCTTCATAGACCAGCCTCTCTCCTCTTCACTTAGCGTGGCCCAGCCGAAACTCCTACTCCCCTGATCCCAGGTCCTTCCTCTCTCCTCTTCACGCTGCTTGGTCCATTTTTGGTGGTTTCTTCTGTCACGATCGTCTAAGGAGGGAGAGGACCAAGGCGCAGCGTTGAAAGCAAACATATTTATTTTATCAAGATCACACGATCAAAACAACGAAACGTGACGTCCTTGGTTACAAAAACAAACCAACACGGAACAAGAAACCACAACACAAAGTGAAAAGACCGATAGTTAAATATGGCTCCCAATCAGAGACAACCAGCTGTCACTCGTTGCCTCTGATTGGGAGTCACTCAGCCCAACATAGAAAATCAAACATAGAATACACACCCTGGCTCAACATAACATTGTCCCCAGAGCCAGGGCGTGACAGTACCCCCCCCTAAAGGCGCGGACTCCGACCGCGCCAACTAAATCCCACAGGGGAGGGACCGGGTGGGCACGCCGCCTTGGCGGCGGATCCGGCTCCGGGCCTGATCCCCACTCCCTCTCCAACCCCCCAAAGTACCCCTGGTCCGGTCTGGCCCCGCTGGCCGGAGCCGGACTGACGATACGCACCCCTGGCTTGGTGCGTGGAGCAGGAATGGACCGGACTGGGCTGGCGACGCGCACCCCAGACTTGATGCGGAGAGCAGGCACGGGCCGTGCCGGACTGATGACGCACACCACTGGCTTGGTGCGGGGAGCTTGGATGGGCCGGACTGGGCTGGCGACGCACCCCGTAGGCTTGGTGCGTGGAGCAGGGACTGGCCGGGCTGGGCTGGCGACGCACACCGTAGGCTTGGTGCGGAGAGCAGGAACGGGCCGGACAGGGCTGACGAAACGCACCACAGACTTGGTGCGGAGAGCAGGCACGGGCCGTGCCGGACTGATGACGCACACCACTGGCTTGGTGCGGGGAGCAGGAATGAGCCGGACCGGGCTGACGACGCGCACCACCGACTTGGTACGGAGAGCAGGAACGGGCCGGACAGGGCTGACGACGCGCACCACAGGCTCGGTGCGAGAGGCAGGAACAGGCCGAACCGTACTGGGGACACACGCCACTGGCCCTATGCAGGGATCAGGAACGGGCCGGACCGGACTGGTAATACACCCCAGTACCTCTCGCCGTGCCTCCACACTTTCCCTCTCCTCTGTGACCAGTGGCCCCCTTAACCTGGCGGCCTCCTCTTCACACCCGCTGGACCGCTCCATCGCGGCCTCCTGCTGCCCCGTCGTCCACGTCGTGAGCCCCCCCCTAAAAATTTTCTGGGGTTCTCTCCTCCCCGTGGACCAGGCCTCCCTAGCTCTCGCCAGACTCTCGATCCATTGCTTCATAGACCAGCCTCTCTCCTCTTCACTTAGCGTGGCCCAGCCGAAACTCCTACTCCCCTGATCCCAGGTCCTTCCTCTCTCCTCTTCACGCTGCTTGGTCCATTTTTGGTGGTTTCTTCTGTCACGATCGTCTAAGGAGGGAGAGGACCAAGGCGCAGCGTTGAAAGCAAACATATTTATTTTATCAAGATCACACGATCAAAACAACGAAACGTGACGTCCTTGGTTACAAAAACAAACCAACACGGAACAAGAAACCACAACACAAAGTGAAAAGACCGATAGTTAAATATGGCTCCCAATCAGAGACAACCAGCTGTCACTCGTTGCCTCTGATTGGGAGTCACTCAGCCCAACATAGAAAATCAAACATAGAATACACACCCTGGCTCAACATAACATTGTCCCCAGAGCCAGGGCGTGACAGGATCTTTTGAACAATTATCCGCCATCTCACTCTTATGACTTAGTAAAAAGAGGATGGCTCTAGATCAGCCAGAAAGGGGTGGTGTCTATAGAATGGTAAGCCATTGTTGTACGTTTATCCCTCTCTAAAGCCCTAGTTGGTTTAGATAAACTATCAGCTGAAATGAAGAGCATGGCTGGAATGGAGGGAAACGGACTGTTCTCCTGGTTGGGGGAGTGGTTTGGTAAGTTCGCATCATTGGTGGTTACTGGATTTCTGACCCTAGTAGTTGTGTTTCTAATATTAATGGCTGTACTGCCTGTGTAATTCCTTGTCTAAGAGAATCTGTTACAGAGGTTGTGCATACGGCTGGTATGATGCCCCTCCTAGGGGCTCAAGAAGGGGATGCAGACACTGAGATGGGGTTGACAAAAGATGACCCTTGGTTTGCTATTGGTGAGGTGGTGGAGTGACACCCTAGAGGGCCAAAATGTATTAATCTTTGTGTTTTATGTTTTATTAATCTTGTGTTTTGTGTTCTATTAATCTTTGTGTTTTATGCTTTATTAATCAAGTTAACCATTGTGAATGTGTGTCTTTCCTTATGTGAAGGTTTGAAGTTCCTGGGTGGCTGGTAGCCAACCTAGTACAAGTTGGGTGTAGATGGAAGGACTGAAGGCCTTTTTATTATCATTATTGCCTATTAATAAAAGTGTGATTCTTTTTGTTTGTATTGTATTTTAATGAGTAACACCCTAGAGGATGTCAATAGGGGGAATCCTAAATTTCCCTGAAATTTCTTATTTTGGGTTTTCTTATTTTGGGTTCACACCCAGTGTGTGTGAAAAGGGGGATTGTGGGGCTCTATTTTCTTATAACTAGATGTGATGCCTAGCTTAGAAAGAATACATTAATGATTAAATATAATAGGTTTGTGCTGTACTGATATAGATTGGTCAACATAACAAGCTGTGATTAATGTGAGGAACTATTAGGGGGTAGGCCGAGACAGACTTGTGTCTCACATACACACACTGCCTCTTTGTTAGACCGCTCAAGGACGTGTACTGCAAAAGTGCTGACTCTCTGGACAAGTTGCAAAACAACTAAACACCTGGCAACAGTGAAGCGCCAAGGGGCTGGGACCAGCCTGTGCGCCAACGATAGGCTGAGGAAGTCTAAACCACGCTCAGTCTCTACTCTGATAGGCCAGCAGGGAGCGGGAACTATCTCTGTCAGAGTATTTAAAGAAGAACCTATAACAAATGGCTTAGTTCTCTGAGTGCCCTGCGTGGTATTTCAGTGGACCCGTATACAGTGGGGAGAACAAGTATTTGATACACTGCCGATTTTGCAGGTTTTCCTACTTACAAAGCATGTAGAGGTCTGTAATTTGTATCATAGGTACACTTCAACTGTGAGAGACGGAATCTAAAACAAAAATACAGAAAATCACATTGTATGATTTTTAAGTAATTCATTTGCATTTTATTGCATGACATAAGTATTTGATCACCTACCAACCAGTAAGAATTCCGGCTCTCACAGACCTGTTAGTTTTTCTTTAAGAAGCCCTCCTGTTCTCCACTCATTACCTGTATTAACTGCACCTGTTTGAACTCGTTACCTGTAAAAAGACACCTGTCCACACACTCAATCAAACAGACTCCAACCTCTCCACAATGGCCAAGACCAGAGAGCTGTGTAAGGACATCAGGGATAAAATTGTAGACCTGCACAAGGCTGGGATGGGCTACAGGAAAATAGGCAAGCAGCTTGGTGAGAAGGCAACAATTGTTGGCGCAATTATTAGAAAATGGAAGAAGTTCAAGATGACGGTCAATCACCCTCGGTCTGGGGCTCCATGCAAGATCTCACCTCGTGGGGCATCAATGATCATGAGGAAGGTGAGGGATCAGCCCAGAACTACATGGCAGGACCTGGTCAATGACCTGAAGAGAGCTGGGACCACAGTCTCAAAGAAAACCATTAGTAACACACTACGCCGTCATGGATTAAAATCCTGCAGCGCACGCAAGGTCCCCCTGCTCAAGCCAGCGCATGTCCAGGCCTGTCTGAAGTTTGCCAATGACCATCTGGATGATCCAGAGGAGGAATGGGAGAAGGTCATGTGGTCTGATGAGACAAAAATAGAGCTTTTTGGTCTAAACTCCATTCGCGGTGTTTGGAGGAAGAAGAAGGATGAGTACAACCCCAAGAACACCATCCCAACCGTGAAGCATGGAGGTGGAAACATCATTCTTTGGGGATGCTTTTCTGCAAAGGGGACAGGACGACTGCACCGTATTTAGGGGAGGATGGATGGGGCCATGTATCGCGAGATCTTGGCCAACAACCTCCTTCCCTCAGTAAGAGCATTGAAGATGGGTCATGGCTGGGTCTTCCAGCATAACAACGACCCGAAACACACAGCCAGGGCAACTAAGGAGTGGCTCCGTAAGAAGCATCTCAAGGTCCTGTAGTGGCCTAGCCAGTCTCCAGACCTGAACCCAATAGAAAATCTTTGGAGGGAGCTGAAAGTCCGTATTGCCCAGCGACAGCCCCGAAACCTGAAGGATCTGGAGGAGGTCTGTATGGAGGAGTGGGCCAAAATCCCTGCTGCGGTGTGTGCAAACCTGGTCAAGACCTACAGGAATCGTATGATCTCTGTAATTGCAAACAAAGGTTTCTGTACCAAATATTAAGTTCTGCTTTTCTGATGTATCAAATACTTATGTCATGCAATAAAATGCAAATGAATTACTTAAAAATCATACAATGTGATTTTCTGGATTTTTGTTTTAGATTCCGTCTCTCACAGTTGAAGTGTACCTATGATAAAAATTACAGACCTCTACATGCTTTGTAAGTAGGAAAACCTGCAAAATCGGCAGTGTATCAAATACTTGTTCTCCCCACTGTATACGAGCATCATATTTACCATTGAAGTGGTTTACATTAATTAAAATACTAGTCTATTTTAGAAGACGTGTATTGACCTCTTTTTGTTCCTATACCAGATTTGAATTGACGCAACTTAACATTAGTTACAGTCTTGTCCCATCGCTGCAACTCCCGTACGGACTCGGGAGAGGTGAAGGTCGAGAGCCATGCGTCCGAAACACGACCCTGCTTAAACCGGAAGCCAGCCGCACCAATGTGTCGGAGGAAACACCGTACAACTGGCAACCGTGTCAGCGTGCATGCGCCCGGCCCACCACAAGGAGTTGCTAAGAGGGCGATGGGACAAGGACATCCCGGCGCCCGGCCCCTAACCCGGACAACACTGGGCCAATTGTGCACCGCCTCAGGGGTCTCCCGGTCGCAGCCAGCTGCGACACAGCCCAGGATCGAACGCGGGCTGCGCCACTCGGGAGACTACAATTCTCATTCTTAACAATGGGCTAAAATACAGGGTAATTACTGTGCTTGTCAGCAAGAACACTACTGTTATTCCCCACACGTATTGTATTATTCCACTTCTTCCCAGTGTTGCCAGTGTAATCACATATTTCAAATCTGATATGCCTACTTGTGTCTTTGAAAATGAATGATATGAGGCTATGTATTTTTGCAGCCATTCATAGACAGTTTTGAATAAGTCATACAAATAAGCATGGGATATTAAAATGCTCCAGGAATCAAATATAATTTGGTAGGGGGACTCACAACTCATAAACATCATATTTTGTCTATATAGAGTAAGATGAAGACAGGGACCTTCAACTAATTGGCATAAACCACCTGAATATTGATATTCATTTGATTTTTCATGAAGGTTGGGTGATTGAGAAATTATTGTTATAACAATAACTTTTTCAAACACCCAGCACTTGGGAAACATACAGTGGGGGAAAAAAGTATTTAGTCAGCCACCAATTGTGCAAGTTCTCCCACTTAAAAAGATGAGAGAGGCCTGTAATTTTCATCATAGGTACACGTCAACTATGACAGACAAATTGAGCATTTTTTTCTCCAGAAAATCACATTGTAGGATTTTTAATGAATTTATTTGCAAATTATGGTGGAAAATAAGTATTTGGTCACCTACAAACAAGCAAGATTTCTGGCTCTCACAGACCTGTAACTTCTTCTTTAAGAGGCTCCTCTGTCCGCCACTCGTTACCTGTATTAATGGCACCTGTTTGAACTTGTTATCAGTATAAAAGACACCTGTCCACAATCTCAAACAGTCACACTCCAAACTCCACTATGGCCAAGACCAAAGAGCTGTCAAAGGACACCAGAAACAAAATTGTAGACCTGCACCAGGCTGGGAAGACTGAATCTGCAATAGGTAAGCAACTTGGTTTGAAGAAATCAACTGTGGGAGCAATTATTAGGAAATAGAAGACATACAAGACCACTGATAATCTCCCTCGATCTGGGGCTCCACGCAAGATCTCACCCCGTGGGGTCAAAATTATCACAAGAACGGTGAGCAAAAATCCCAGAACCACACGGGGGGACCTAGTGAATGACCTGCAGAGAGCTGGGACCAAAGTAACAAAGCCTACCATCAGTAACACACTACGCCGCTAGGGACTCAAATCCTGCAGTGCCAGACGTGTCCCCCTGCTTAAGCCAGTACATGTCCAGGCCCGTCTGAAGTTTGCTAGAGTGCATTTGGATGATCCAGAAGAGGATTGGGAGAATGTCATATGGTCAGATGAAACCAAAATATAACTTTTTGGTAAAAACTCAACTCGTCGTGTTTGGAGGACAAAGAATGCTGAGTTGCATCCAAAGAACACCATACCTACTGTGAAGCATGGGGGTGGAAACATCATGCTTTGGGGCTGTTTTTCTGCAAAGGGACCAGGACGACTGATCCGTGTAAAGGAAAGAATGAATGGGGCCATGTATCGTGAGATTTTGAGTGAAAACCTCCTTCCATCAGCAAGGGCATTGAAGATGAAACGTGGCTGGGTCTTTCAGCATGACAATGATCCCAAACACACCGCCCGGGCAACGAAGGAGTAGCTTCGTAAGAAGCATTTCAAGGTCCTGGAGTGGCCTAGCCAGTCTCCAGATCTCAACCCCATAGAAAATCTTTGGAGGGAGTTGAAAGTCCGTGTTGCCCAGCGACAGCCCCAAAACATCACTGCTCTAGAGGAGATCTGCATGGAGGAATGGGCCAAAATTCCAGCAACAGTGTGTGAAAACCTTGTGAAGACTTACAGAAAACGTTTGACCTGTGTCATTGCCAACAAAGGGTATATAACAAAGTATTGAGAAACTTTTGTTATTGACCAAATACTTATTTTCCACCATAATTAGCAAATAAATTCATTAAAAATCCTACAATGTGATTTTCAGGATTTTTTTTCTCATTTTGTCTGTCATAGTTGATGTGTACCTATGATGAAAATTACAGGCCTCTCTCATCTTTTTAAGTGGGAGAACTTGCACAATTGGTGGCTGACTAAATACTTTTTTTCCCCACTGTAGATCAGGGGTGGCCAACCCTCCTGGAGAGCAAGCAGGATTTTCTTCCAGCCCTATTTTAAATGAGAGAGTTCACCCAAATTACAAAATGTTTGTGTCCTTACCTTGAAAGCAGTCTATGGACAAGCAGACTGCAATCTATGATTTGGTTACCCACTGCCATCAACCATTAATATTACAATTTCCTGTGCAGAACCTTGGTGTAGTGGTAACACTCTCTGGCATGTGTCGCATACAACTTTCCACCTGAGAACAGGGACCAATCCCTTCCAACCTTCCCACTGTTTCTCCCATTTGCCTGTCTCCCCATCTGATTACTGTCTGAATAAAGTGTCAAACCACCTAAAAAAATATATATAATAGCATTCTTTAAATTTCATCCCCCCAAAATCTCAAAGTAACAAAGTCATCAGATTTTGAGTGTTCATTTAATGTTCAAAGTATCCTGAATACACCTGACCCTGGTCATATGCCTAAGACATGTCAAAATACGTAGAATTGCAGGAAATGAGCTTCAAAACTGTAACATTTTCCACTTAGGGGTTGTGCCAGGGGGCAATGAAATTCACATAGAAAATCTCATTCCAAACTTTCTTCAAAAGTTGGCAGCCCTGGTTATTGTGCATTAACGCCACCTCCTGTACTATACCGCCCCCGCCTCCTGTCTGTCCTAACTTAATAATGGACCAATAGAAGTATAAAGAGGGGTTCGCAGGAACACCCACATGTAGGAACGCCCCGAATTGCGGGCCGCAATTGCACCCTTCTCGCAGCCTGAACGTTTGACATCCCTACTACATGAAAACCACCCCCTCGCTTCTCAAAACCTGCTCCCAAGCTAGTGCTACGAACCTGCTCCCAACTCCAGAAGCAGTCTCTGTAGACGTTCATTCACCTCGTTTGAACGGGAGAGCTCTTGTTCTATCGTCTTTTCCACCGCTGCCATTATCTCAACAGTCACTGCTGCTAGTTGCTGCTGGTACTGGGCTATCCACTTTTCCTCTATCCCAAATATGTTAACACCTGCCGCTATTAATCGTTCCGCGATAAACACGGTCAACAGCCGGGGTTTCAACATTTTTTAAAAAGCATTTAACTTGAGATTGTCGTCCATGCGTGTGTCTCTTTCGTCGTAGAGTTTTCCCAACTTCCGGATCGGTGTCCGATACATTACGAACCCAATGATATTCGAGCAGAGGCGGGAAGAATATTCCAAGGGCTCGCCAGCTTGTAGCACAGATAGAACATTATCAAAATCTTTGCTTGTAGTCCTAAAACTCCCTTGCTATCTCTCTCAGAATGACCTTCTTGATCCAAACCAGTCAGGTTTCAAGACTGGTCATTCAACTGAGACTGCTCTTCTCTGTGTCACGGAGGCTCTCTGCACTGCTAAAGCTAACTCTCTCTCCTCTGCTCTTGTCCTTCTAGACCTGTCTGCTGCCTTTGATACTGTGAACCATCAGATCCTCCTCTCCACCCTCTCCGAGCTGGGCATCTCCGGCGCGGCTCACTCTTGGATTGCGTCCTACCTGACCGGTCGCTCCTACCAAGTGGCGTGGCGAGAAGCTGTCTCCGCACCACGTGCTCTCACCACTGGTGTCCCCCAGGGCTCAGTTCTAGGCCCTCTCCTATTCTCGCTATACACCAAGTCACTTGGCTCTGTCATATCCTCACATGGCCTCTCCTATCATTGCTACGCTGACGACACACAACTAATCTTCTCCTTTCCCCCTTCTGATAACCAGGTGGCGAATCGCATCTCTGCATGTCTGGCAGACATATCAGTATGGATGACGGATCACCACCTCAAGCTGAACCTTGGCAAGACGGAGCTGCTCTTCCTCCCGGGGAAGGACTGCCTGTTCCATGATCTCGCCATCACGGTTGACAACTCCGTTGTGTCCTCCTCCCAGAGTGCGAAGAGCCTTGGCGTGACCCTGGACAACACCCTGTCATTCTCCGCTAACATCAAGGCGGTGACCCGATCCTGTAGGTTCATGCTCTACAACATTCGGAGAGTACGACCCTGCCTTACGCAGGAAGCGGCACAGGTCCTAATCCAGGCACTTGTCATCTCCCGTCTGGATTACTGCAACTCGCTGTTGGCTGGGCTCCCTGCCTGTGCCATTGAACCCCTACAACTCATCCAGAATGCCGCAGCCCGTCTGGTGTTCAACCTTCCCAAGTTCTCTCACGTCACCCCGCTCCTCCGCACACTCCACTGGCTTCCAGTTGAAGCTCACATCTGCTACAAGACCATGGTGCTTGCCTACGGAGCTGTGAGGGGAACGGCACCTCCGTACCTTCAGGCTCTGATCAGTCCATACACCCAAACGAGGGCATTGCGTTCATCCACCTCTGGCCTGCTGGCTCCCCTACCTCTGCGGAAGCATAGTTCCCGCTCAGCCCAGTCAAAACTGTTCGCTGCTCTGGCACCCCAATGGTGGAACAAGCTCCCTCACGACGCCAGGACAGTGGAGTCACTCACCACCTTCCGGAGACATTTGAAACCCCACCTCTTTAAGGAATACCTGGGATAGGATAAAGTAATCCTTCTACCCCCACCTTACCCCAACCCCCCCCCCCCAAAAAAAACAAAAAAACATTGTAAAGTGGTTATCCCACTGGCTATAAGGTGAATGCACCTATTTGTAAGTCGCTCTGGATAAGAGCGTCTGCTAAATGACGTAAATGTAATGTAATGTAAAATATGGAAAAAAGAGTGGGGAAAGAATAGTGTTTTGGGATAACCTCAAACCTTATTTTCAGAGTTAAACACAAGCTTAGAAAATATTATATGTTGTGTTCTATGAGATACTATCAGTCAGTTAACATTACCTTTATGAATTATGAAGAATTTATGTGCTTTTTTAAATTACATAAATGCTTCAAAATTCACAAAAAGTGACATTAGCTGATTAAGATTATCTCATAGAACAAAAAGTATAAGATCTCCTAAGCCTGTGTTTACCACATACCTTATTTTCGGCGTTTATTCAAAAACCCTCCAAAAACGCCATTCATTTCCACATAGGCTCTGTCCAAGGAAACCATGACAGAGTAAACAAAAAAAAGACACCATTACTATTTCTCTGGTCATGGTTAGAAGGGATCCAGCTTTTGTCAAATTAAAATCAGATTTGACTTTTCGCAGCAGGTTTTGAGAATTAGGTTAAGGAAAGGGGTTAGGTTTCGCTTAAATGCAAAAAATTTCAACATTTGATGTTAATTTGACAAAAGCTGGATCCCTTCTAGCCATGGCCTATTTCTCTCTATCTCTAAGCAAAAACAGAGGTGCGTTCAGTTCGCTTGAACGTTTGCTACGTTCCTGACCACACCCACCAAACTGGAGCAAACGTACCTCAAAGTCTTGTTCAAGAACCTACAAGAACGTTTTGGGGAAACGTGTCATTCAGAACAAACCGTTCCACAACGTAGCAAACGTTCAAGCGAACTGAACGCACCTCAGATGTTTCACCAGATGTATAAATCTGAAGCATCTGGTTAGAATTTCAACTCTCCATCAAATATGGTGAGGAGAGGAAGCCCAGTGGCCGGCAGTGGGAGAGTATGGAGCGACATGGAACTGGGCCGACTTTCTGCTAATTTCCTCATTGATGACTGTTAACATATAGACTAATATGTTATTAAATTGTGTTGTTACACTGGTACAGTCATGCCCTATGAGAGATGTACAACTGCGCATGTGCGAAAATAAAAGAAAGGGCATTCCCGCGTTCTGGTTGAAACACCAACGATGAACATGTGTGTTTATTCCTCCGTTAAGTAAGCCGGTATTCCTGTCCTGAAGATGACAGCACCAACAGGTTATGGGCCCAGGAGGGAACATGGAAGCCGATGGAATAGATTATGTTTCGACGGAGATGAAAAAAAACTACGAGTTATGGGAGACAACGTTTTTGGGGCACTTGCGTTTGCTAGGGCTAAAGGCCACCATATTGAGCGTGGATGAAGATGAAGAAGACGGAGAGAGAAAATGAAGAAGCCTACGCCGAATTGATACAGGTTTTGGATGATAAAAGTCTTTCCCTGATAATGAGAGAAGCAGCAGATGATGGGAGAAAAGCGTTGAAGATATTGAGGGAACATTATGCAGGTAAAGGGAAGCCACGTGTGATTAGCCTCTACACTGAGCTAACTTCTCGTCAGAAAGCCGCTGACGAAAGTGTTACGGATTATATAATTCGTACTGAGACGGCTATTACAGCACTGAGGAATGCTGAAGAGACTTTAAGTGACGGGCTGTTGATTGCAATGATTCTGAAAGGTTTGCCCGAATCATTTAAGCCGTTTGCCATCCACATAACGCAGAGTGACCAGCCGACAACTTATGGCAAGTTCAAAACCAAGTTGAGGAGCTATGAAAGCACCGAGAAGTTTAGCGCCATTTCCACTGACGACAACGTGATGAAGGCAAGTAACATTCAAGTTAGCTGGCCAAGAGGAAGAGATAAAGGGACCGAGATAACCTGCTTCAACTGTGGCCAGAAAGGGCACAAGGCCCGGGAATGTACCGTTACTGGAGAGCACAGAGAACGGACACAGTGGTGTAGTTTTTGCAAGAGCTCCACTCATACTGACGCAAATTGCAGACGAAAAAGAAGAGACAATGTGAAACAAGCAACAGATGCTGAAGGCCACACATTTGCATTCAGAATAAGTGACTGTCAGGTTCGTGGACTGAAACAAAAAGGGCTGATGGTTGATACGGGAGCAACGACACATATAGTCACGGACATCGGGAAGTTTAAGGAGTTTGACGAGACTTTCAAACCGGAAAAACATTCTGTGGAGCTGGCTGACGGAACAAGAACGAATGGTGTCGCGGAGAGGTGCAGCGGAGGTTTACCTGAGAGACAACACGTGTCGTTGGGTGAGAACCATGCTGACGAAGGCGCTGTACGTGCCGTCGTTTCCACAGGACATTTTCTCTGTTAAAGCAGCGACAGCCAACGGAGCTTCAGTCAACTTTCGACAGGGGTGTAACAAGCTCATCCACAAGAACGGTACCACTTTTGACATCGAGGAGTACGATAGACTTTACTATCTTAACACTGTAAGTGATGAAAATGATGATGGATGTCATGGGTGCTATGATATTCACACATGGCACAAAATTCTTGGCCACTGTAATTTTGAGGATGTGTCAAAGTTAGAAAATGTGACAGAGGGAATGAAAATCACAGGTAAGATTGACAAATCTACCCTCAACTGTGAAATCTGCACACAGGGAAAATTTGTTCAGAGCAGAAACAGAGAGCCTGATGAAAAGGCAAAAGCAGCTCTCATACCTGCCAACTTTTCAAAAAACCTTGGAGTGAGATTTTGTCCTGGGTCCGCCTGGGTCCTGCAGTCGGTGAAAAGCAATTGCACTGCCTGCGTCTCAGAACTGCGGCCACCTTGATCTCATGAGGTTATCGTTGCCCACGTGTGCATGACATCAGAGAAAGTCGGGATCAAGTCGGACACAAATCTAACCAGCATGCATTGGGCGGTGATCGCCGGTGATCGATTCTGCGCAGACCTGGCTCATCTCAAATGAGCCTCTTGTCTATGATCTGTCGGCATGGTTATACTGGCCTGTGGCCTTCTTGGAGGCCTTGATGATATCGGAGGGGGGCTTCCATTTGAAGCAGGGCTCCAGATTGGCCATCTTTATGGTCATTATTGAGGACAGGGTGCCATCCAATGCTAGGCTGTTTCTTCTCTTGGTTTTGTTCAGTCCCACAACTGAAAACACCCTCTCAGCATCTGCGTTTGCATGGGGTAACACCAAGCTTGGCGACGGCAGCAAGCCTCTCGAATTCTTTGGCTCCTGTCACCTATGGAAAATGCACCAAAACACAATGGAAAAACATACCTTGATTTTTGATTGATTAATACTGTAAGTATACTGTGGGTTGATCCATTAACAAAGTTCAGATGAAAACATGCATAATTTGCAACATGCATGACCCATATATGCATGCAACAATTTTAAGCAACAGATGTAGCCAAGCCACACCTGCCAAAAGGAAAGACAAAAAAGGAAAAAATGTTTACCTTATGCTTCCGGGTTTCCATTTCAGCCCAGAAGCTTTCCATTTCAGTTTCGTCCTGCAGGGATATCATTGGCATGGTCTGATAATTTAGAAACTCCTCACCCAGAAGGTCATGCTCCTCTGGCCCATGGTATGGGAGGAGATGGGGAAACATATTTATGAAAGTAGTTACAAGTTGTTACGTTTTAGGTATATAGTCATCAACCAGCAGCAGTTCATACACATCTTTGAGGAGAAGCCACATAAGAATATCTCATGTGCAGTTTAGGAGTGAACACACCTCATCATAAAACACAGGGTATTTTAGCTAAGATTATAGTCAATAATTAGAGAGAAAAAAACTAACCTTTCAACAAAGTACAGGACATCTTCGATGTCACTTTCTGCCCTCTGCCGTACATCTACAAATTGTGCGTGCTTGATCAGTGGCTCTTCCAGTGGCAGCTTCTTAAGTGCATAATCCACAGCACTTGTCAGGAAACACAACACAGCTTCAAGTTTTTAAAGTTTAAGAGAGTGAGTACTCAATTGGACGACATTTAGTTGTTACATACCTAGTCTCAGCTCAGCTTCTTATCAGACTTCTTGAGGTAGTGACCGTTTCTTCTTCTGTTGTCTTTCGCGGCAATAGTATCTCTTCTTCTGTCACTAACTTCGGGGTGCAGCGCATATGGTTCAGTGGCGCTCATCAGCGCCATCTACCGTCGGGGAGTTTGAAAAAAAGGAACGAACGAGTCTCGGCCGATTTTTGTTGCGTGAGAAATTGGATGTGTGGCGTGAGTGCGTGTGAAAACAGGCAAAAACGTGTGTCACATGGCGAAAGCGTGAGAGTTGGCAGCTCTGGCCTCTATCCCAAATATGTTAACGGCTGCAGATATTAATCGCTTGGCTATAAATACATTCAACATCCGTGGTTTCGACATTTTGAAGAAAGATTTAACTTGAGATTGTCATCCATGCGTTTCTTCTATGTTAAGGTTTACAGACTACATCCAAAAAGGTGTATTGCCGCCACCTATTGGGTGGGGTAAACACTGATACTTTAACAAAAAATACAATAATTATATATATATATATATATATATATATATATATATATACAGTACCAGTCAAAGGTTCAAAACTATGAAATAACACATATGGAATCATGTAGTAACCAAAAAAGTGTTAAACAAATCAAAATATATTTTATTTTTGAGATTCTTCAAAGTAGCCACCCTTTGCCTTGATGATTGCTTTGCACACTCTTGGCATTCTCTCAACCAGCTTCACCTGGAATGCTTTTCCATGAGTTTTGAAGGAGTTCCCACATATGCTGAGCACTTGTTGGCTCCAACTCATCCCAAACATCTCAATTGGGTTGAGGTTGGGTGATTGTGGAGGCCAGGTCATCTGATGCAGCACTCCATCACTCTCCTTCTTGGTAAAATAGCCCCTACACAGCCTGGAGGTGTGTTGGGTCATTGTCCTATTGAAAACCAAATGATAGTCCCACTAAGTGCAAACCAGAGGGGATGGCATATCGCTGCAGAATGCTGTGGTAGCCATGCTGGTGAAGTGTGCCTTGAATTCTAAATAGATCACAGAGTGTCACCAGCAAAGCACCATCACACCTCCTCCTCCATGCTTCACGGTGGGAACCACACATGCGGAGATCATCCGTTCACCTACTCTGCGTCTCACAAAGACACGCCGGTTGGAACCAAAAATCTCCAATTTGGACTCCAGACCAAAGGACAGATTTCCACCAGTCTGATGTCCACTGCTTGTGTTTCTTGGCCCAAGCAAGTCTCTTCTTATTATTGGTGTCCTTTAGTAGTGGTTTCTTTGCAGCAATTCGACCATGAAGGCCTGATTCACGTAGTCTCCTCTGAACAGTTGATGTTGAGATGTGTCTGTTACTTGAACTCTGTGAAGCATTTATTTGGGCTGCAATTTCTGAGGCTGGTAACTTATCCTCTGCAGCAGAGGTAACTCTGGGTCTTCCTTTCCTGTGGCTGTCCTCATGAGAGCCAGTTTCACCATAGCACTTGATGGTTTTTGCGACTGCACTTGAAGAAACTTTCAAAGTTCTTGAAATTTTCCGGACTGACTGACCTTCATGTCTTAATGTAATGATGGACTGTCGTTTCTCTTTGCTTATTTGAGCTGTTCTTGACATAATATGGACTTGGTCTTTTACCAAATACAGTGCCTTGCAAAAGTATTCATCCCCCTTGGCGTTTTTCCTATTTTGTTGCATTACAACCTGTAATGTAAATTGATTTTTATTTGGATTTCATGTTTGGACATACACAAAATAGTCCAAATTGGTGAAGTGAAATGAAAAAAATAACTTGTTTAAAAAAATTCTAAAAAATAATTAACGGAAAAGTGGTGCGTGCATATGTATTCACCCCCTTTGCTATGAAGCCCCTAAATAAGATCTGGTGCAACCAATTACCTTCAGAAGTCACATAATTAGTTAAATAAAGTCCACCTGTGTGCAATCTAAGTGTTACATGATCTGTCACATGATCTCAGTATATATACACCTGTTCTGAAACGCCCCAGAGTCTGCAACACCACTAAGCAAGGGGCACCACCAAGCAAGCGGCACCATGAAGATCAAGGAGCTCTCCAAACAGGTCAGGGACAAAGTTGTGGAGAAGTACAGATCAAACCTGCCAAGAGAGGGCCGCCCACCAAAACTCACGGACCAGGCAAGGAGGGCATTAATCAGAGAGGCAACAAAGAGACCAAAGATAACCCTGAAGGAGCTGCAAAGCTCCACAGCGGAGATTGGAGTATCTGTCCATAGGACCACTTTAAGCCGTACACTCCACAGAGCTGGGCTTTACGGAAGAGTGGCCAGAAAAAAAGCCATTGCTTAAAGAAAAAAATTGCAAACACGTTTGGTGTTCGTCAAAAGGCATGTGGGAGACTCCCCAAACATATGGAAGAAGGTATGCTGGTCAGATGAGACTAAAATTGAGCTTTTTGGCCATCAAGGAAAACGCTATGTCTGGCGCAAACCCAACACCTCTCATCACCCCGAGAACACCATCCCCACAGTGAAGCATGGTGGTGGCAGCATCATGCTGTGGGGATGTTTTTCATCGGCAGGGACTGGGAAACTGGTCAGAATTGAAGGAATGATGGATGGCGCTAAATACAGGGAAATTCTTGAGGGAAACCTGTTTCAGTCTTCCAGAGATTTGAGACTGGGACGGAGGTTCACCTTCCAGCAGGACAATGACCCTAAGCATACTGCTAAAGCAACACTCGAGTGGTTTAAGGGGAAACATTTAAATGTCTTGGAATGGCCTAGTCAAAGCCCAGACCTCAATCCAATTGAGAATCTGTGGTATGACTTAAAGATTGCTGTACACCAGCGGAACCCATCCAACTTGAAGGAGTTGGAGCAGTTTTGCCTTGAAGAATGGGCTAAAATCCCAGTGGCTAGATGTGCCAAGCTTATAGAGACATACCCCAAGAGACTTGCAACTGTAATTGCTGCAAAAGGTGGCTCTACAAAGTATTGACTTTGGGGGGGTTGAATAGTTATGCACGCTCAAGTTTTCTGTTTTTTTGTCTTATTTCTTGTTTGTTTCATAATAAAACATATTTTGCATCTTCAAAGTGGTAGGCATGTTCTGTAAATGAAATTATACAAACCCCCAAAAAATTCATTTTATTTCCAGGTTGTGAGGCAACAAAATAGGAAAAATGCCAAGGGGGGTGAATACTTTCGCAAGCCATTGTAGGGCTATCTTCTGTATACCACCCCTACCTTGTCACAACACAACTGATTGGCTCAAATGCATTAAGAAGGAAAGAAATTCCACAAATTAACGTTTAATAAGGCACACCTGTTAATTGAAATGCATTCCAGGTGACTACCTGAAGAATCTCAAATATAGAATATATTTAGATTTGATTAACACTTTTTTTGCTACATGATTCCATATGTGTTATTTCAGTTTTGATGTCTTCACTATTATTCTACAATTGTAGAAAATAGTAAAAATAAAGAAAAACCCTTGAATGAGTAGGTGTGTGTCCAAACTTTTGACTGGTACTATATTTATCCTATATACAAATAAAAAAAAGTGGTGCGCTGGGCCTTTAGTAGTCCTGTATTAGCGGACCGAAATAACCATCTGTAGCGAGGGCAAATTATTGCATCTTGTTATTATATTTAGCTACCAGTTTTTTTGTTATGAATAAGAGTTTCATCATATATTCTCCATTTGCACGAGGCTACTACTACCAGGCTACTTTTGCCTTCTTGCAAAGCAATATACCTATTTCAACCACTAGAAACTGTGCACACACATGTTCTAAAGTTTGCTGGAGGATGAGGACATCAAGTTCAGTTTTTATAAATGCCTTTTGCGTGAAAACTGGAGCGCTTATGTTTTGGGAAATATTTCGCGTGTATGGAACGTCTCTAAATGAGGCACCTGCGTCTCAATATGACTGACTCCCAGTTAAAAAAATTATAGTACAAAATAAATTCAGGGCCACTCAGGTGCTAAAATGGCGTAATGCTAAATGTGGTCTCTCCTGTCTTGTAATTCTATTTCTACGTATGTTGTTGCTGGACTTGTTTGTTTGTTTGTATCCATAACAACAAAAGTTCAACAATGATTTAGAACCGCAGCTATTGTGCTTCTTGGCTGGAGTTTGGGTAAGTACATAACATAACTGAGAAGAAGGTCTTTATTAGTTACTGTATGAAGCTATGCCATTACATTTTTCACACGATAACATTTGGCTTAATAAATAATTTCTTTATAATAGTGTATCTTAAAATAAAGGATTTATTTTTTGTCAACAATGGTGGGGAGTGGAGTGTGTGTGTAGGCTACAAATATAAAAATAAAAATCACATTCTTTATTGCATTGCGATTTATTTCACCAATCAAATTCATGAAAATGTTGGGCTGTTACTGTACAGACAACTGGGTAGCCTGGGCCCTAGTCAAAATAGTGCACTATACTAGGAATAGGGTACCATTTGGGACGTATTATTTGGGATTCACGTTGATAGATACAATGATATGTTGTGTTCCAGGGGATTGGCCAGCAGTATGTCTGAGAACCGGCATGTGACAGTAGGCTTCGGCCAGGGTAGTAAGGTCGACAGTGTGCTCATGGGCAGCCGGATGACCCACATCCGAGAGGCCCCGGCTGGGCAGCGGGATCCAGGCAAGCCCCAGTCTTTAGGCCCGAGGAATCGGCGCCTGATGCACCAGAGCACCCTGTCACTAGGGCACCCACAGGCATCTGGGACCAGCTACACCACCACACACACTCAGGTTAGTACCAATTAGATGGTATTATAGAACTGTACCAGTACCACACACACACGAGCAGTATGAGCACTTTTACTGTTTGAATAAAGGAACTATAATATCGGGGTGTGTGTCTGTCTTTGGTATGACGTGAGTGATGTCGTGAGATCCTCTTCCTGGTTCTCTCCAGAGTTACTGTGGGTGGGCAGCCGACGGCCAACCGCTGGTCTTCTTTCCCCGAGATCCCGCCTACCCCTCCCAGCACGCCGGTCAGCTGGACCTGAGTCACACATCCACCAGCCAATCACAGACACACAGCAGAGACATCCATGGCCCCAAAGACATCATCCCGGTACGACCAACTGTCAGTCTCAATGAATGAATGAATGATCGTCAGTTGAGCTTTATTTCATTCCGTGTTGTCTCAGTGAAACACGTCAGTTAAATATAGTGACTACATGGTCATACAGGGATGTCTTCAGTACTCAATGTCACCAGTAGAGGGTGATGTAGGATCATATTTAGAGGAAGGAAACCACTGAATAGAATAGAACACCTCTATTCATCTCTCTCTTCCCCCCTCCCCCACACCTCCATCTTTCTTCCCCCCTTCCCCTCTCCCTATCTTCCATCCCTCTCCCTATCTTCCCTCCCTCCCTCCCTCCCTCTCCCCAATCCCTCTCCCTATCTTCCCTCCCTCCCTCCCTCCCTCTCCCCATCTTCCCTCCCTCCCTCTCCCCATCTTCCCTCCCTCCCCATTTTCCCTTCCATCTTCCCTCCCCCATCTTCCCTCCCTCCCTCCCTCTCCCCATTTTCCCTCCCTCCCCATCTTCCCTCCCTCTCCTCTCCCTATCTTCCCTCCCCTCATCTTCACTCCCTCTCCCCGCCCTCTTCCCTCTCCCCATCTTCCCTCCCTCTTCCCTCCCTCTCCTCATCTTCCCTCCCCCCTCCCTCTCCTCTCTCCATCTTCCCTCCCCCTCCCTCTCCTCTCCCCATCTTCCCTCCCTCTCCTCTCCCCATCTTCCCTCCCTCTCCTCTCCCCATATTCCCTCCCTCCCCTCATCTTCCCTCCCTCCCTCTCCCCATCTTCCCTCCCTCCCCTCTCAATTTTCTCCTCATCTTCTCTCCCTCCCTCTCCATCTTCCCTCCCTCCCCATCTTCCCTCCCTCTCCTCATCTTCCCTCCCTCCCCCATCTTCCCTCCCTCCCTCTCCTCTCCCCATCTTCCCTCCCCTGCCTCCCTCTCCTCATCTTCCCTCCCTCTCCCTCTCCTCTCCCTCCCTCTCCCCATTTCCCCCCCTCCCTCCCCTCTCCCCATCTTCCCTCCCTCCCTCCATCTTCCCTCCCCTCCCTCCCTCTCCTCATCTTCCCTCCCTCTCCCCATCTTCCCTCCCTCTCCCTCTCCCTCTCCTCTCCCTCCCTCTCCCCATCTTCCCCCCCTCCCTCCCCTCTCCCCATCTTCCCCCCCTCCCTCCCCTCTCCCCATCTTCCCTCCCTCCCTCTCCCTCTCATCTCCTCTCCCCATCTTCCCTCCCTCTCCTCATCTTCCCTCCCTCCCTCTCCCCATCTTCATCTCCCCTCCCTCCCCATCTTCTCTCCCTCTTCCCTCCCCTCATCTTCACTCCCTCTACCCTCCCTCTCCTCATTTTCCCTCCCCCCTCCCTCTCCTCTCCTCTCCCCATCTTCCCTCCCCCTCCCTCTCCTCTCCCCATCTTCCCTCCCTCTCCTCTCCCCATCTTCCCTCTCCCCATATTCCCTCCCTCCCCTCATCTTCCCTCCCTCCCTCTCCCCATCTTCCCTCCCTCCCCTCTCAATTTTCTCCTCATCTTCTCTCCCTCCCTCTCCATCTTCCCTCCCTCCCTCCCCATCTTCCCTCCCTCTCCTCATCTTCCCTCCCTCCCCCCATCTTCCCTCCCTCTCCTCATCTTCCCTCCCCCCTCCCTCTCCTCTCCCCATCTTCCCTCCCCTCCATCCCTCTCCTCATCTTCCGTCCCTCTCCCCATCTTCCCTCCCTCTCCCCCACTCCCTCTCCCCATCTTCCCTCCCTCCCTCTCATCTCCTCTCCCCATCTTCCCTCCCTCTCCTCATCTTCCCTCCCCCCCTCTCCCCATCTTCATCTCCCCTCCCTCCCCATCTTCTCTCCCTCTTCCCTCCCCTCATCTTCCCTCCCTCTCCCCGCCCTCTTCCTCTCCTCATCTTCCCTCCCTCTTCCCTCCCTCTCCTCATCTTCCCTCCCTCTCCTCTCCCCATCTTCCCTCCCCCCTCCCTCTCCTCTCCCCATCTTCCCTCCCTCCCCCCCTCCCTCTCCTCTCCCCATCTTCCCTCTCCCCATATTCCCTCCCTCCCCTCATCTTCCCTCCCTCCCTCCCCTCTCAATTTTCTCCTCATCTTCTCTCCCTCCCTCTCCCCCCACCCCCTCCCTCTCCTCTCCCCATCTTCCCTCCCTCTCCTCTCCCCATCTTCCCTCCCTCTCCTCTCCCCATATTCCCTCCCTCCCCTCATCTTCCCTCCTCCCTCTCCCCATCTTCCCTCCCTCCCCTCTCAATTTTCTCCTCATCTCTCTCCCTCCCTCTCCATCTTCCCTCCCTCCCCATCTTCCCTCCCTCTCCTCATCTTCCCTCCCTCCCCCATCTTCCCTCCCTCCCTCTCCTCTCCCCATCTTCCCTCCCCTGCCTCCCTCTCCTCATCTTCCCTCCCTCTCCCTCTCCTCTCCCTCCCTCTCCCCATTTCCCCCCCTCCCTCCCCTCTCCCCATCTTCCCTCCCTCCCTCCATCTTCCCTCCCCTCCCTCCCTCTCCTCATCTTCCCTCCCTCTCCCCATCTTCCCTCCTCTCCCTCTCCCTCTCCTCTCCCTCCCTCTCCCCATCTTCCCCCCTCCCTCCCCTCTCCCCATCTTCCCCCCCTCCCTCCCCTCTCCCCCATCTTCCCTCCCTCCCTCTCCCTCTCATCTCCTCTCCCCATCTTCCCTCCCTCTCCTCATCTTCCCTCCCTCCCTCTCCCCATCTTCATCTCCCCTCCCTCCCCATCTTCTCTCCCTCTTCCCTCCCCTCATCTTCACTCCCTCTACCCTCCCTCTCCTCATTTTCCCTCCCCCCTCCCTCTCCTCTCCTCTCCCCATCTTCCCTCCCCCTCCCTCTCCTCTCCCCATCTTCCCTCCCTCTCCTCTCCCCATCTTCCCTCTCCCCATATTCCCTCCCTCCCCTCATCTTCCCTCCCTCCCTCTCCCCATCTTCCCTCCCTCCCCTCTCAATTTTCTCCTCATCTTCTCTCCCTCCCTCTCCATCTTCCCTCCCTCCCTCCCCATCTTCCCTCCCTCTCCTCATCTTCCCTCCCTCCCCCCATCTTCCCTCCCTCTCCTCATCTTCCCTCCCCCCTCCCTCTCCTCTCCCCATCTTCCCTCCCCTCCATCCCTCTCCTCATCTTCCGTCCCTCTCCCCATCTTCCCTCCCTCTCCCCCACTCCCTCTCCCCATCTTCCCTCCCTCCCTCTCATCTCCTCTCCCCATCTTCCCTCCCTCTCCTCATCTTCCCTCCCCCCCTCTCCCCATCTTCATCTCCCCTCCCTCCCCATCTTCTCTCCCTCTTCCCTCCCCTCATCTTCCCTCCCTCTCCCCGCCCTCTTCCCTCTCCTCATCTTCCCTCCCTCTTCCCTCCCTCTCCTCATCTTCCCTCCCTCTCCTCTCCCCATCTTCCCTCCCCCCTCCCTCTCCTCTCCCCATCTTCCCTCCCTCCCCCCTCCCTCTCCTCTCCCCATCTTCCCTCTCCCCATATTCCCTCCCTCCCCTCATCTTCCCTCCCTCCCTCCCCTCTCAATTTTCTCCTCATCTTCTCTCCCCCCTCCCCATCTTCCCTCCCTCCCCATCTTCCCCCCCTCCCTCTCCTCTCTCCATCTTCCCTCCCCTCATCTTCCCTCCCTCTCCCCATCTTCCCTCCCTCTCCCCATCTTCCCCCCCTCTCCTCATCTTCCCTCCCCTCCCTCCCTCTCCCCATCTTCCCTCCCTCTCCCCATCTTCCCTCCCTCTCCCTCTCCTCTCCCCATCTTCCCCCCCTCCCTCCCCTCTCCCCTCTCCCCATCTTCCCTCCCTCCCTCTCATCTCCTCTCCCCATCTTCCCTCCCTCTCCTCTCCCCATCTTCATCTCCCCTCCCTCCCCATCTTCTCTCCCTCCCTCTCCTCTCCCTATCTTGCCTCCCTCCCTCTCCCTCTCTTCCCTCCCCTCATCTTTCTCCCTCCAGTTCAATGTTCTTCATAGGCTGGGTCAGAGTAACTGGTCTCGTAATCGCGAGGGTGTGGCCATGAGAGAGGTGACCAATCCCAAGGAGCCCACCCCCTACTGGACGACCTATCGCAGTGAGCACAGGGGTCCTAGCCCCTTCCCCTCACCACACAGCCCCACTGGTAGACCCACACTGTGGCATCAACATGATATACTGACAGGTAATACACACAGCATGCTCACGTGTAACACACACATACAATTACACACACTTTCTAGGCTCTAATGTAAACCCACAGTATCCTCACAGATAACACACAGTTCTGTGCTAACCACAGCTGTGTGTGTGCGCGTGTGTGTCAGGTGAGGCCAGGAATCCAGCAGGTCCAGGTAAAGCTAGGAGACAGTCTGGAGAGAGAGTCCTGTGGGCTGCGCGACGCTGGGAGACGGACTGCTGTGCCCTCCGACTCAACTAAACACACACAATAAAACTGTACACACACTCTACAAATCAACTGAGCACACTCAAAACCCAACTCTGACCGAACTGAGTGCAGTTCAGTCCAACACTCAAAGACAAGACACTTAAATACTACCAAAACCACTCAAATAACACTCCATCTCAAGTCAGAACAACTCACTGGCATAACACTACTTCAGACTAATAAACCTGCTCCCTGAAGCTCACTGTCCTGGCAGATCTGGGCTGAGTGTTAAACACTGTCCTGGCAGATCTGGGCTGAGTGTTAAACTGTCCTGGAGGGTGCCTTTTCACTTAACCTCTACGGGATCGGTATCCCGGATATGGGACGGTTGAGCTAATGTGCGCAAATGTGATTAGCATGACTGTTGTAAGTAACAGCAAACTTTCCAGGACATAGACATGTCTTATATGGGCAGAAAGCTTAAATTATTGTTAATCTAACTGCACTGTCCAATTAACAGTAGTTATTACAGTGAAAAAATACCGTGCTATTGTTTGAGAGTGCACAACAAAAAACATATCACGGCAACTGGCTTGATACATTCACCTCTGAAGGTAAATAATGTACTTACATTCAGTAATCTTGCTCTGATTTGTCATCCTGAGGGTCCCAGAGATCAAATGTAGCATAGTTTTGTTTGATCATTTTTTTATATTCAGATATAGGAACTGGGTTCTACAGTTTGAACCCCTGCTGTCTCTGGCTCCAAACCCACCCCGCCCGGTCATCTAGATGTGTGAAAGTTAGTGTATAAGCTAATGATCCATCATTTATGACATTCCTGGGAGTGTGTAAACATACATTTTGTATTACCATACCATTTTTGTATGTTCTCTATAGTTATGTACTTTAACATGTATCAATTGACCAATTTGGCACATTTGGGCAGACTTCACTGGATCAATCTGAAACGTTGTACACACTGCTGCCACCTAGTGGCCAAAATCTAAATTGCGCCTAAACTGCAATATATTGTGGCCTCTCTTGCATTTAAAAGATGGAACAAAAAAAGAAATAGAAAACACATGTTTTTATGTTTGTATTATCTTTTACCAGATCTAATGTGTTATATACTCCTACATTAATTTTACATTTCCACAACCTTCAAAGTGCTTCCTTTCAAATGATATCAAGAATATGCATATCCTTGCTTCAGGTCCTGAGCTACAGGCAGTTAGATTTGGGTATCTCATTTCAGGCGAAAATTGAAAAAAAGGGTTAGATCCTTAAGAGGTTAATAAACTAACTAATTACTGGGAACTCTGTGAGAAAGAATGAGTGCATATGAGAGTGAAAGGGTGTGTGTGTAGTGTGAGAAAAAAAAGTGTGTGGTGAGAGAAAAAGTGTGTGAGTAGCAAGAGAGAAAAAAAGTGTGTGTGTCGAGAGAAAAAGTGTGTTTGTGTGTGAGTGAAAAAAGTACACTTCTACCACTGCCAGGAGTAGAACAGTACATCTACTATCTAACCACGTCTGTCTGACAGGACATTTAAAATGGAGGGTTGGCCCTGGGGTGCTATGTACGGTATGAACATCCCTCCCTCACCTTCCCTAACTTCAAGAACATTCAACACCTGAGGGGTAATACTACAAAGCAGGATCAACGAGCTTTCAAAATCAGACTTTATTAATTCTTTGTAGAGAAGTCAAAAAAACAAACAGATGAAATGGAGGAGAGGAACAGCGAGATAGGTAAAGGATAAAAACAGACAGACAAGACAGAGAGAGAGAGAGAGAGGATTGGCGTATTTACAATCATAGCCCAGCCCCCCCCCGACCAGAGAGACAGAGGGCTAGAGGGACAGCTAGCAGCGTTACAGCAGTGGTTCTATAGTAGGATCAAGTCCACCTGGACTAGACACTGATCCAAGGCCAGATTGGTGTTCCTCCCCCTAAATCAGTAAGGTCATGGGTAGGGGGCAGGTTACGCTGATCCTAGACCTGTGTCTATGTACGGGCCTGAACCAGTCTCAGCTCACACCAGGGTTGAGTCTTCAAATGGAACCCTATTCCCTACTTTTGCCCAGGGCCTATAGGGGTGGTGCCCTACAGAGGGAATAAGGTGCCATTTCAGACGCAGACCAGCATTATATATATATATATATATATTCCAAACATCACCAGAGACTAGGCCCCCGAGTCCCAAATGGCACCCTACCCTATTCCCTAGATAGTGCACTACTTTTGACCAGAGCGTCTAAAGTAGTGCACTGTGTAGGGAATAGGGTGCCATTTGGGACGTCAACCTAGGTCTGCTTCTCTACTCTAAACTCCAGTTTCTTTTACAGTTTCAGTGCAATCTTACAAATTAGACAGAAGCAGGGATCTAAAAAGGTAAAGGAGCGGTGGCAACAACAGCCTTCTGAAACAATACTGACACTACCTACCCCTCATCAGTATGTCCATTACACTAACCATCCTCACTGGGAGATTGAGTTGTATTATATATTGTTTTGTGATGGTATTACATGTGTGGGGTGTTTGATAATAATCATACGCAATATTGCTAGAGGTTTCTGTTCAGTGGTCTTTCTCACTAGAGTATTACTGACAGTGACTGGCATCTTAAACACGTTCCTACAGGATCTAGAGACAGACACACGTGTGTGTGCGTTGTAACGTTTCAGTGTGGTCTACTGGTGAACTAAAGCCCTGACCGACGTGGCGACTGACTGCATGCGTGTGAGGACAGGTGGGAAAACACTTCCTGTTGAAAAACAAATCCCGCCAGGTGATTGGTTGGTTAGGTGACAGGGGTCAGAGGTCAAGGGGGGGAGAGAGCGTGTGTAGAGTTGGTCTGAGCAGACTGAGGAAGTACAAAAGTACTTAGTTGAAGCTTTTCTTTTACGTTCGATCTACTGGTTTCTTCTTCGTCTTTTCTCTCGTTCGTCTCACAGATCCCCTCTTCTTCTTCTTCTCCTCTTTCTTTCTATTCATTCTTCTTCTCCTTCTGTTTCAGCAGTTTGTTGATCTCTCTCTTCGCCATGCCAGCGTACTTGCTGATGACGCCATGCTGGTTCAGACCAGGAAGCAGGAGCAGGAAACTCACTGGGGACACAGGAAACAAAAGAGTCACTACATGTCCTCATGTAGTGTAGCCATGAGTGTACCAATAATATCTATTTTGGTGGGAGCAGCTGACCAGTCAGACCGGTTTAACTGTCAGTCTGACTGACCAACTGTCATATTCCCTGAGCAAGGAGGACCAAACTAAAACAGGATACTGCTTAAAGAAGGGGTGTTTTCATTAGTGCATAATGTAACGAGCCTCTCTTATTCGACAAGCTCAGGTTAGTCCCTCCACCACTGAGCCGTTTGGTTCCTAACGGGTCTATTAAACTATACAGGGCATTCGGAAAGTATTCAGACCCCTTCACTAATGTTACAGCCTTATTGTAAAATGGATTAAATTGTCCCCCCCCTCTCAATCTACACACAATACCCCATAATGACAAAGCGAAAACAGGTTTTTAGAAATGTTTGCAAATGTATAAAAAAAGGGAAATATCACATTTACATAAGTATTCAGACCCTTTACTCCGTACTTTGTTGAAGCACCTTTGGCAGCGATTACAGCCTCGGGTCTTCTTGGGTATGACGCTACACGCTTGGCACACCTGCATTTGGGGAGTTTCTCCCATTCTTCTCTGCAGATCCTCTCAAGCTCTGTCAGGTTGGATGGGGAGCGTCGCTGCACAGCTATTTTCAGGTCTCTCCAGAGAGATGTTCGATCAGATTCAAGTCCGGGCTCTGGCGCGACCACTCAAGGACATTCAAAGACTTGTCCCGAAGCCACTCCTGCATGGTCTAGGCTGTGTGCTTAGGGTCGTTGAGCTGTTGGAAGGTGAACCTTCGCCCCAGTCTGAGGTCCTGAGTGCTCTGGAGCAGGTTTTCATCAAGGATCTCTCTGTACTTTGCTCCGTTAATCTTTACCTTGATCCTGACTAGTCTCCCAGTCCCTGCCGCTAAAAAACATCCCTACAGCATGATGCTGCCACCACGCTTCACCGTAGGGATGGTGCCAGGTTTCTTCCAGACGTGACGCTTGGCATTCAGGCCAAAGAGTTCAATCTTGGTTTCATCAGACCAGAGAATCTTGTTTCTCATGGTCTGAGAGTCCTTAGGTGCCTTTTGGCAAACTCCACGCGGGCTGTCATGTGCCTTTTACTGAGGAATGGCTTCCGTCTGGCCACTCTACCATAAAAGTCCTGATTGGTGGAATGCTGCAGAGAACCTTCCAGGAGGACAACCATCTCCACAGAGGAACTCTAGAGCTCTGTCAGAGTGACCATCGGGTTCTTGGTCACCTCCCTGACCAAGGCCCTTCTCCCCCGATTGCTCAGTTTGGTTGGGCGGCCAACTCTAGGAAGAGTCTTGGTGGTTCCAAACTTCTTCCATTTAAGAATGATGGAGGCCACTGTGTTCTTGGGGACCTTCAACGCTGCAGAAATGTTTTAGTACCCTGCCCCAGATCTGTGCCTCGGCACAATCGTGTCTCGGAGCTCTACAGACAATTCCTTCGACCTCATGGCTTGGTTTTTGCTCTGACATGCACTGTCAACTGTGGGACCTAATATAGACAGGTGTGTGCCTTTCCAAATTATGTCCAATCAATTGAATTTACCACAGGTTGACTCCAATCAAGTTGTAGAAACATCAAGGATGATCAATGGAAACAGGATGCACCTGAGCTCAATTTAGAGTCTCAAAGGGTCTGAATACGCATGTAAATAAGGCAGCCGTTTAAAAAAAAAAAAAATTGCAAAAATTTATAAAAAAACAGTTCACTGTCATTATGGGGTATTGTGTATAGATTGATGAGGAAAACAAATAATATAATCAATTTTAGAATAAGGCTGTAACGTAACAAAACGTGGAAAAAAGACACTAGGTTTCCGTCCCAAAGGGCACACTATTCCCTATGTAGTGCACTTCTTTTGACCAGAGCCCTATGGGGTTCCCCTAATAGGGTGCCATTTGGGACTCATCCTGATATATAACCCTTTCTCTAAGTGGTATTTTACAGTTGGAGGATGACAACGCACAGACTACTGAACAGCTGTCAGCTGGCTATGGGGCCCTTGTGCTTGTCTGTTATAGCTACTCAGTCAGACCAACAATTAGCCAAAGTCTCCGATGATGTTTGGAATATATATATATATATATATATACACACACACACACACAGTGGGGGAAAAAAGTATTTAGTCAGCCACCAATTGTGCAAGTTCTCCCACTTAAAAAGATGAGAGGCCTGTAATTTTCATCATAGGTACACGTCAACTATGACAGACAAAATGAGGAAAAAAAATCCAGAAAATCACATTGTAGGATTTTTAATGAATTTATTTGCAAATTATGGTGTAAAATAAGTATTTGGTCAATAACAAAAGTTTCTCAATACTTTGTTATATACCCTTTGTTGGCAATGACACAGGTCAAACGTTTTCTGTAAGTCTTCACAAGGTTTTCACACACTGTTGCTGGTATTTTGGCCTATTCCTCCATGCAGATCTCCTCTAGAGCAGTGATGTTTTGGGGCTGTCGCTGGGCAACACGGACTTTCAACTCCCTCCAAAGATTTTCTATGGGGTTGAGATCTGGAGACTGGCTAGGCCCCTCCAGGACCTTGAAATGCTTCTTACGAAGCCCCTCCTTCGTTGCCCGGGAGGTGTGTTTGGGATCATTGTCATGCTGAAAGACCCAGCCACGTTTCATCTTCAATGCCCTTGCTGATGGAAGGAGGTTTTCACTCAAAATCTCATGATACATGGCCCCATTCATTCTTTCCTTTACACGGATCAGTCGTCCTGGTCCCTTTGCAGAAAAACAGCCCCAAAGCATGATGTTTCCACACCCATGCTTCACAGTAGGTATGGTGTTCTTTGGATGCAACTCAGCATTCTTTGTCCTCCAAACACGACGAGTTGAGTTTTTACCAAAAAGTTATATTTTGGTTTCATCTGACCATATGACATTCTCCCAATCCTCTTCTGGATCATCCAAATGCACTCTAGCAAACTTCAGACGGGCCTGGACATGTACTGGCTTAAGCAGGGGGACACGTCTGGCACTGCAGGATTTGAGTCCCTGGCGGCGTAGTGTGTTACTGATGGTAGGCTTTGTTACTTTGGTCCCAGCTCTCTGCAGGTCATTCACTAGGTCCCCCCGTGTGGTTCTGGGATTTTTGCTCACCGTTCTTGTGATCATTTTGACCCCACGGGGTGAGATCTTGCGTGGAGCCCCAGATCGAGGGAGATTATCAGTGGTCTTGTATGTCTTCCATTTCCTAATAATTGCTCCCACAGTTGATTTCTTCAAACCAAGCTGCTTACCTATTGCAGATTCAGTCTTCCCAGCCTGGTGCAGGTCTACAATTTTGTTTCTGCCTTTGACAGCTCTTTGGTCTTGGCCATAGTGGAGTTTGGAGTGTGACTGTTTGAGGTTGTGGACAGGTGTCTTTTATACTGATAACAAGTTCAAACAGGTGCCATTAATACAGGTAACGAGTGGAGGACAGAGGAGCCTCTTAAAGAAGAAGTTACAGGTCTGTGGGAGCCAGAAATCTTGCTTGTTTGTAGGTGACCAAATACTTATTTTCCACCATAATTTGCAAATAAATTCATTAAAAATCCTACAATGTGATTTTCTGGATTTTCTTTCTCTCAATTTGTCTGTCATAGTTGACGTGTACCTATGATGAAAATTACAGGCCTCTCTCATCTTTTTAAGTGGGAGAACTTGCACAATTGGTGGCTGACTAAATACTTTTTTCCCCCCACTGTATATATATATAGCTAATGCTGGGTCTCAGTTTGCAATCGCACCCTATTCCCTATATAGTGCACTATCCCTATAGGCCCTGGTCAAAAGTAGAACACTATATAGTGAATAGGGTGCCAATCAATACTTGTTGTGCTGGCCTGGTATGCAAAGACATTTAACAAATAAATGTATAAACCAAGTAACATTTGCGTCAGATTTGACTCATGTTGGGAAACATCCATAAACTGACAGGCCGTGTATCCAAAATGGTACCCTATTCCCTATGTAGTGCACTACTTTAGACCAGGACCTATAGAGAACAGGGTGCCGTTTGGGACACGGCCAAGGAGATGCACATCACTTCCCTTATTGCCAACCTTTGTACATCCTTCCTATGTAGTCACTTCTCTAGTGGGGTCCGGTGGTTTAACTGTCATCATAATCTGTACTATACCAGCAGGAGAAACCAGAAGAGAGCAGCTACAATGTCAGAGAGACCAAAATACTAGTTTGTATTAACCTGATTGGACCAGAATACCACTGCTTGAATTAACCTGATTGTCTGAACTCAGAAGAACATCAGGACTTTGTGAAATAATGCAGCAATGAGTAAGCTACAGTACTGGAAACCTTTGGCTGAGTTAGCCATTAGCCCAGGTGGGTTTAGTACAGGTTGGCTGAGTTAGCCATTAGCCCAGGTGGGTTTAGTACAGGTTGGCTGAGTTAGCCATTAGCCCAGGTGGGTTTAGTATAGGTTGGCTGAGTTAGCCATTAGCCCAGGTGGGTTTAGTACAGGTTGGTTGAGTACAGGTAGGTAGTGTCTTCAGAACGTATTCATACCCGTTGACTTATTCCACATTTTGTTGTGTTGTATCTACGCACAATACCTCATAATGAGAAAATGAAAACATGTTTTTATTCATGTTTGCAAATGTATAAAATGAAATAAAGAAATCTCATTTACATAAGTATTCACACCCCTGAGTCAATAGATGTTAGAATCACCTTTGGCAGATATTACAGCTGTGAGTCTTTCTGGTTAAGTCTTTAAGAGCTTTCCACACCTGGACCCATTATTATTTTCAAAATTCTTCAAGCTCTGTCAAATTGGTTGTTGATCATTGCTAGACAACCATTTCAAGTCTTGCCATAGATTTTCAAGCAGATTTAAGTCAAAACTGTAACTCGGCCACTCAGGAACATTCACCGTATTCTTAGTAAGCAATTCCAGTGTAGATTTGGCCTTGTGTTTTAGGTTATTGTCCTGCTGGAAGGTGAATTCATCTCCCAGTGTCTGGTGGAAAGCAGACTGAACCAGGTTTTCCCTCTAGGATTTTTGCCTATGCTTAGCTTCATTCAGTTTATTTTTTTATCCAGAAAAACTCCCCAGTCCTTAACAATTACAAGCATACCCATAACATGATGCAGCCACCACTATGCTTGAAAATATGGAGAGTGGTACTCAGTAATGTGTTGTATTGGATTTGCCCCAAACATAACAGTTTGTATTCAGGACAAAAAGTGAATAGCTTTGCCAAATTTTTTTGCAGTATTACTTTAGTGGCTTGTTGCGAACAGGATGCATGTTTTGGAATATTTTTTACTCTGTACAGGCTACCTTCTTTTCACCTCTGTCAATTAGGTTAGTATTGTGGAGTAACTACAATGTTGTTGATCCATCCTCAGTTTACTCCTATCACAGCCATTAAACTAACTGTTTTAAAGTCATCATTGGCATGGTGAAATCCCTGAGCGGTTTCCTTCCTCTCCTGCAACTGAGTTAGGAAGGATGCCTGTATATTTGCAGTGACTGGGTGTATTGATACGCCATCCAAAGTGTAATTAATAACTTCATCATGCTCAAAAAGGGACATTCAATGTCTGCTTTTTTTTCTTCTCCCATCTACCAATAGGTGCCCTTCTTTATGAGGCATTGGAAAACCTCCCTGGTCTTTGTGGTTGAACCTGTGTTTGAAATTCACTGCTCAACTGAGGGACCTTGCAGATAATTGTATGTAATAGATGAGGTAGTCATTCAAAAATCCCATTAAACACTATTATTGCACACCGAGTGAGTCCATGCAACTTGTGACTTGTTAATCACATTTTTACTCCTGAACTTTAGGCTTGCCATAACAAAGGGGTTGAATACCTATTGACTAAAGACATTTCCGCTTTTCATTTTAATAAATTTGCCAAAAAAAAACAACATAATTCCACTTTGACATTATGGGGTACTGTGTGTAGATCAGTGACACAAAATCTCAATTTCAGTCAAGGTGTGTGAATACTTTCTGAAGGCACTGTAGGTAGGGTACAGGTCGGACGGTAGGGTACAGGTCGGACGGTAGGGTACAGGTCGGACGGTAGGGTGGTACAGGTAGGGTACGGTACAGGTAGGGAGGTAGGGTACAGGTAGGGAGGGGACAGGAAGGTGTTGGTACGTACCAATCAGGTAGGTGAGGAAAAGGTTGTGGACCTGCTGTCCCATCCAGGCCACCGTCACCAGACTGCTGATCACCGACGCAAAGTACTGTGGGAAGAGAACCGGAAGTGACATCACTACAGGTTAAACCAGAAACAGGAAGAGATGCAGCTTGGCTTTGACGGGAGAGACCAAGCAGACTTTTCTGACCAGCAACCCATTGCTTGACTTCCTGCCCGACTACGTTGCAGACACATGCCAGATCTCAGAACGCCTGGATAGGTAGTTAACATGTGAACTAACCCCGTCATAATGCCACACCCCCTTTGTTTTCCCCCGTTGGGACACAGGCAGGAGGTGAAGAGGAAGATTACATAAGAACAGAAGAAACATCCATCTGAGCTGTGCTACACTGATTTAACCTGTACTTCACAGCAGCCTAATTTACAGCAAGCTAAATGGAGCAGCAGGCTGAAATCAGCTAACATGCGAGAGATACAGAGATAGAGACCCTGTTCTAAAACAGACGACAGACACAGAGAGAGAGACCCTGTTCTAAAACAGACAGACGAGAGATGCAGAGAGAGAGACCCTGTTCTAAAACAGACGACAGATACAGAGAGAGACCCTGTTATAAAACAGACGAGAGATACAGAGACCCTGTTCTAAAACAGACGACAGATGGAAAGATGGAGACCATGTTCTAAAACACACAGCAGAGCTAAAGTGGGACTGTGTGTTTACCATCTTGGGTTTCTCCTCCTTGAGGGCGAAGAGTCTTTTCCACCAGCCCAGGACACGACGCTGAGTCTTCACCAGGTTACCACAGATCTCATGGAAACGCTGCTGCTGCTCTGAAGACCTGGAGAGAGGGAGGAGAGGAGAGGAGGAGGAGAGGAGCAGAGGGAGAGAGGAGGAGGAGAGGGAGAGAGGAAAGAAAGAGGGATAGTATTATTATATCCAAGACCAGTCCTTTTATTCAGTCAACAGCTATCCCTCCATCCATCTGAACAGGAACACTTGATCAGAACCAGTTCAGTAGAATGAGATGAGCCTATCAGATATCATATGGTCCCATTGATAAGGCAGTTGGGGAAGTGCCCTTCATTTCTGCTGAGCCACAACTACCCATTTCAGGCTCAAGTCAGAACATGGCCTCATGAACCAGCAGGACTCACACTGGCAGACACTAACATAGACCCAGTGTGTGTGTGTGTGTGTGGGGGGGGGGGGGGGGCTTGTATGTACGCAGGTCCTCTGAGTGAGTGAGTGTGTGTATGCGTGTGCATGGATGTGTCTGCAAACCCTGCTCTAAAGCCATCTCCCTTCACAGCTCTAATGGGCTACAGAGACACCTCTAAAGGGCTACAGAGAGATACCTCTAAATCCTCTAATGGGCTACAGAGAGATACCTCTAAATCCTCTAATGGGCTACAGAGAGATACCTCTAAATCCTCTAATGGGCTACAGAGAGATACCTCTAAATCCTCTAATGGGCTACAGAGAGATACCTCTAAATCCTCTAATGGGCTACAGAGAGATACCTCTAAATCCTCTAATGGGCTACAGAGAGATACCTCTAAATCCTCTAATGGGCTACAGAGAGATACCTCTAAATCCTAATGGGCTACATGGCGGCACATCTAAATCCTCTCCCTCTAATCTCCTTTCTTTTCAAAAGGTCAGAGGGCAGCAGGTAGCCTAGAGGTTAAGAGCGTTGGGCCAGTAACCGAAAGGTCGCTGGTTTGAGTCCCCGAGCAGACTAGGTGAAAATCTGTCGATGTGCCCTTGAGCAAGGCACTTAACCCTAATTGCTCCTGTAAGTAGCTTTGGATAAGAGCAATCCTATATATTTTCCCTAAGGGACAGACAGTCAGTCTGTGCATAGGACAAGGGCTGGAGACAGTGTCTAAGACTGGGACTCAGGTCAGGGGCTTGGCCTAGGGCAGAACCACTACCGACATCTGATACATCCCATCAACTTCAGACTGGGGGTAGACTTGGGCGGTATTTTGAAGTACCGCCGGTATGATTTTTTTCACTTGAGCCAGTTTGTTTACAATGAGCACATGGGGCAAACGTGACAATCCATTGTTGAGCAGCACTAACACCAGTCGCTTATAGTTAATTAGAAGATATTTATCTAAGATGTACCAAATACATTTTTCCCAGCTCAGGGTTCCAGCTATGCATTTGGTTTGCTAACTTGCTAGCTATAACATTAGAAGGCTAGCTTGCAATATCAAGCTTCTTGGTTACAGCAGAGAATAAATCCTCTTCTGGATCAAGTGTGAGTAGCTTTTTGAGATAGATGTACACATTCATGAGCTGGGTTGTCAGTCCTTGCATTTCGTTGATGTTTGCTTGTTAGCATTTAGCTCGCATCTGCTATGGAAATTCGCTAGTACTTTGTTAGCATACATAATTTTTTCATTTGGAAAGAAATAGCGCCCCGTGTGTGCACTGCTGGAAATACCGTATACCCAGGTATGGTACAGGAACTGTATGAAGGTATGGAAATCTGGATACCGCCCAACCCTAGACTGGGACTGCTAACAAACAGCTGAGTCAGGCTGTGGCTGTGTCTAAGTCTGGGTCTAGAGCTGCGGCCAGGGTCTAGGACAGGGAATGGGGCTGGGTCACTAGACATCCGACACCAACTACAGACTGAGGCTAGAGACAGTACTGATACACCACTAACTACAGACTGGTGTTAGAGACAGTACTGATACACCACTAACTACAGACTGGTGCTAGAGACAGTACTGATACACCACTAACTACAGACTGGTGCTAGAGACAGTACTGATACACCACTAACTACAGACTGGTGTTAGAGACAGTACTGATACACCACTAACTACAGACTGGTGTTAGAGACAGTACTGATACACCACTAACTACAGACTGGTGCTAGAGACAGTACTGATACACCACTAACTACAGACTGGTGTTAGAGACAGTACTGATACACCACTAACTACAGACTGGTGCTAGAGACAGTACTGATACACCACTAACTACAGACTGGTGCTAGAGACAGTCCTGATACACCACTAACTACAGACTGGTGTTAGAGACAGTACTGATACACCACTAACTACAGACTGGTGTTAGAGACAGTACTGATACACCACTAACTACAGACTGGTGTTAGAGACAGTACTGATACACCACTAACTACAGACTGGTGTTAGAGACAGTACTGATACACCACTAACTACAGACTGGTGCTAGAGACAGTACTGATACACCACTAACTACAGACTGGTGTTAGAGACAGTACTGATACACCACTAACTACAGACTGGTGTTAGAGACAGTACTGATACACCACTAACTACAGACTGGTGTTAGAGACAGTACTGATACACCACTAACTACAGACTGGTGTTAGAGACAGTACTGATACACCACTAACTACAGACTGGTGTTAGAGACAGTACTGATACACCACTGACTACAGACTGGTGTTAGAGTGTCACGAGAATTTCTATCTCTAATTAATCAAACTTAATGCTCTGAATAATTCCCAGAGGGTGTAAGGCTCTGGTTTAATCATGAATTAAACAAAGGTCCACAACTGGCAAGAATGATCTGTATGTTTAATCATGGAGAGCTCTGCTGCCAAAAAACACTATATAGCTTTTATACCCCTTGACACACAAAGGCACTTTGCTCCGCCCACCTTTAGGAGGCCTTTAACCAGTTTCTCAGTCCCCTTCATCCTGGAATGTTTGTCTCAGCAGTTTCTAACTCACCCCCTCTGTTAGTGGGTTTATAATGATAACCCTAACAGTTCACACAGTCATCATCAGTATTGGGGTTAACAATTTTAGTCATAATCATAATTCCTCTATCATAGAGACAGTACTGATACACCACTAACTACAGACTGGTGCTAGAGACAGTCCTGATACACCACTAACTACAGACTGGTGCTAGAGACAGTCCTGATACACCACTAACTACAGACTGGTGCTAGAGACAGTCCTGATACACCACTAACTACAGACTGGTGCTAGAGACAGTCCTGATACACCACTAACTACAGACTGGTGCTAGAGACAGTCCTGATACACCACTAACTACAGACTGGTGCTAGAGACAGTACTGATACACCACTAACTACAGACTGGTGCTAGAGACAGTACTGATACACCACTAACTACAGACTGGTGTTAGAGACAGTACTGATACACCACTAACTACAGACTGGTGCTAGAGACAGTACTGATACACCACTAACTACAGACTGGTGCTAGAGACAGTACTGATACACCACTAACTACAGACTGGTGCTAGAGACAGTACTGATACACCACTAACTACAGACTGGTGTTAGAGACAGTACTGATACACCACTAACTACAGACTGGTGCTAGAGACAGTACTGATACACCACTAACTACAGAGCGTCACTTAATCCTGTACTGGTGTCCTGTTACTACAGAACCACTGAAGGAGGGGAGGGTATGACAGAGAGGACCGCCTGGATCCTTTAGATGTACACCGGTGTCATGCTCCACTAACATCACACTATGTCCCCAAACGACCCCCCCCCCTCCAGAACCTCTACAAACACCCCCTACCTCCTGCCAACAACCCTCGCCAACAACCCCTAAAGTCCTGCCGCCCTCCCCCCTAAGCAGACACCCCAACCGTTTTATCCACAGATACCAAACTCCTCTGCCCTAGATATACCCCCCCCACCCTGTACCCCAGATATACCCTGTATCCCAAATATACCACCCTATAATCCAGATATACCCCATCACCTTGTACCCCAGATATACCCCCCCACCCTGTACCCCAGATATACCCCACCACACTGTACCCCAGATCTACCCTGTACCCCAGATATACCCCCCTCCCCTCACCACTTGTTGGATCCGAAGACGCGGGGGGCGAGGGTGGGCACCAGGTAGTCAGACAGACACAGCAGCATGATAGAGCAGGACAGGCCGGTCAGCACCGATGGGTCCAGGTAGTAGATCATCCTGGAGAGAGGGATGGAAGGAGAGGTAGAGAAAGAGAGACAGGGGAAGAACAAAGAGAGAGAGGGTCAGATGTCTCAATTCCACTGCAGGTCAAAACAAAGTCAAGCTGTCAAGTGGAGACCAGAGAAATTAGGTCTTCTATCAAGGGTTATGTCTGAAAAGCTAAATTTACTATACCGAACTAAAATTATAAATGCAACCGTTTCAAAGATTTTACTGAGTTACAGTTCATATAAAGGAAATCGGTCAATTGAAATAAACTCATTAGGCCCTATGAATGGCACAACAATGGGCCTCAGGATCTCTGTGCATTCAAATTCCCATCGATAAAATGCAAATTGTGTTCGTCGTCCGTAGCCTGCCCATACCATAACCCCACCGCGGGGCACTCTGTTCACGTCAGCAAACCGCTCACCCATACGACGCCATACACGTGGTCTGCAGTTGTAAGGCCGGTTGGACGTACTGCCAAATTCTCTAAAACGACTTTGGAAGCGGTTTATAGTAGAGAAATGAACATTCAATTCTCTGGCAACAGCTCTGGTGGACATTCCTGCAGTCAGCATGCCAATTGCACGCTACCTCAAAACTTGAGACATCTGTGGCATTGTGTTGTGTGACAAAACTGCACATTTTAGAGTGGACTTTTACGTAAAAACTGCATGAGTGGCCCTTATTCACAATCACAGATGCAAGTTTTGTTCGGGGCAGAAGTGAAGACAGTAGCCTAGCGTTACAAACATGTCTGACAACTAAATACTCACGAGAGATTAAGAAAACTACTGTAAGGGCGCCGATGGGGTCGTCAAACCGTATTTATTTGAGCCCAAGCATGGCCGTGGGAAGATGCTTTGGGGTGGGGGTATTTTTCTCCCCGCTCCGCTGACAAGTATATATATTTTTTGGGCCGATTTATCAGGGGGCGCTGCAGCACCCCTACATCCCACGGCTATGAGCCCGAGTACGACGATGAAGAAGAGGCTAATTGAGCTTCGTATCCGCCACCGCTCTAGCGGGACCACAGCCCCACCCCATCCCCAGGATGAACGCAGATGGATGGTGCAGTTGTGGCAACTGTACTCCAATGCCAACTCATTAAGAATGCTTATGCTGCAGAGAATTTGATTGATGAGGAGCAGTTCGTTTGCTTTCGCGACCACAGGGATCTTGCTGCCCACATCAACTCCGGTGTCCTGGAAACATTTGTCCGGATCCCGAAAAGAAAATTGGAGACACAACCCAGTTTCAGCTGAACCAAATGGACAGTTATCCAATGGGTAAGTAGCTGAACCAAATGGACAGATATCCAATGGGTAAGTAGCTGAACCAAATGGACAGTTATCCAATGGGTAAGTAGCTGAACCAAATGGACAGATATCCAATGGGTAAGTAGCTGAACCAAATGGACAGTTATCCAATGGGTAAGTAGCTGAACCATCGTTAGATCCTGTCACCGCTCCGGCACCTGCTCAACCACTTTCTACCTGAACTGGAACTGTTTTGGTTTATAGATTATTTTTGTTGCCACCCACTGCTTGGACTGTTGTTTTGGGAAGAGCCTTTAAGCGTTTCTCACCTACACAATGAATGCAGAGTGCAGTTAGACATGTTTACATGGTACACACTCTAAATGATTGAGGTTTGGGTATGACAAAATACAGGTACAGTAGCTGATGTAACAGGAAAGACAGTACTTTATATTACATTTTAGTCATTTAGCAGACGCTCTTATCCAGAGCGACTTACAGTTAGTGAGTGCATACATTTTCATACTGCCCCCCCTGGCCATCGAACCCACAACCCTGGCGTTGCAAGCGCCATGCTCTACCAACTGAGCTACACAGGACCACACTAGGCATAATGTCTTAAAGAGTGATGTACATGCGTGACACATTTTATAATAGGAGCTATAAAGTCAAATTGGGTTTATCCATTCATTCAAGTTCTTTAAGTACCAGTCAGTAGCAGTTGTAGCTTGTTCCCTGCCCACATTTTCATACGCCAAATTATTATTGTAATGTATATTGACCAAGAAAAAAAACGTCCACCTCAACACACAAGTCAAGTGACAACATGGTTTATAAAATGGGTTAAACTTTTTTGTTATGGCCATTGTGCTAAAAGTAATTATACTGTTCGGACATTCACTG
>NC_139989.1:70028451-70072247 GCF_964263955.1 Coregonus lavaretus
AGTTGATCCTCTGTGGTAGATTTGTTTAGTGGTTAAATGTAATCAATGACAGACAAGGCCTGACTGCCACATCTGAGAGCTATCGTTAAGCTGTCAAAGCACAATTGGACTGAAGACAATTTCAAACAGATTCTAGGGCGTTCACTCACTGCTCTAGAACAGCAGTTCAAACTTTTTCCCACGCACAGCACGTCTTTCTATGGTCACACTGTTTTTGCAGGTTTAAAGCTTATTTCCTGCAATTCTACACATTTTGTCATGGTGTGCAGAGAGAATTCTGCAGTTTTAAAGCTAATTTTCTTGCAATTCTATACATTTTGTCATGTCTAATGTGTATTCATGTGATTTGAGTGACTCGAACATTACAAAATCTATGGGCAAAAAAAACTTTAGTCGACATGGGATAGTCTGGACATTCCTTACAAGTTATAAATAGCTCTAAGAAATGCAATGACTGACATGACAAGTGGGAAACTGATGATGCACTACCCAATTTCGAAATTGCACCATGTGTTCTACATGGGTGCAAAACATGGGGGGGGGGGCTCGCCCCACAGTTTGGGAACCACTGCTAGAGAATGTAGTGAAATACAGATAAATTCAAGAGGGTGCTACTAAATTAATGTCTAAACCTAGTTTAGCCCATGTCACTATGAATCACATACAATTAATAATTAGATTGTTCTCTACAATATTACTACCTAATATGCTTGTACTTAACAGTGTTGATTAAATGATAACGTTAGTATGTAGTGTCCTTCGCTAGTTCTCTTCCATTGTTCGGCATTGGGAGACGGTAACGTCTGCGCTTTGGACCAATCAAAATCAACTTGATACCCTCGTCATATTCATCCCCCAGATCCGTGGCTTTCTATTCCTCTAACCCTGGTCAATCAATGTTGAGAGGGGCCGTTTCTATGGCAATTTAAAAGGTTAGACTAAGACATTCACTATGAAAACATGAACACTTTTCCGGGGAGGGTAGATATTGAAATTCTGTCTTAGCGTTGTTAATTAATATGATCCATTTGGTTTTCTATTCCGCGGTTATCACACACGAACCTGCAGCCAATAGCTAGCTTGTCAGTTGACGTTGGAATTTAGCACTGTTCTGCCAACGTTCGGAGCAGCGACCACTTCTGACCATGGTCTTCATTACACTATTCACTCTAATCATGCTACATTCTCTGAGTAAATCGTCTAACTTTTGAACTATATTTTAGTTATCTTTCTGTGGCTGATCAAATAGTTAAGGTAGCGCAATGTTGGGAATTTCACGTGGGATGTTTAGTAATTTCACACGATACAAATTAGCCAGACATTAGGCTCGCTCGGCTTGCCAGCTGAACGTCTGTCACATTTAAAATGACCTTACGGACAGCCGTCTGTTGGGTAGCCAGTCAAATAAACACAGCTAGCTGTATGTATGCTAGTTACAAGACCGCCTTTCATCAATTAGCGATCTCATGCGTTAACAGCTAGTTAACTAAATAATAAGCAATAATGTTAGCTAATATTAGGCCAATATTAGACTGCATAACTCATTTTGTTGGCGTAGCTAACGTTAACGGCCTATGTAAAATGATACATAGGCCGTCTAACAAACCATGACTTGGTTAATTCACTCAGACGGGCAGATTAAATATTGAATGTGTTGTTTGGCACGGTTTTCATTTTCACTGATCCTTCTTCGCTAGCAAACTACGTCCAACTAATGCTAGTATAGCTGGCTAATTGTTAGCATTAAGGCCGTTGACAGCAAGAGTCAAGCAACACTACGACGTTAACTAGCTTAGGAAGAAAGGCTTGTCAAGTCGAAGGTGGGATAACGTTACTTACGAGTACGTTCGCGCTTTTATTGTCTCCCTCTGCCATAACTAGCGGTTGTTTAATCTTACGATGTTTTAAAGGCAACTTTGAAACGACCCAGGGACGCAGCAGACGCCTCCCTCTCGTCTTTGTGGCTCTTGCAGGTTTCACAAACCAACTGCTAGCTGCCTGGCAGGATGTTTTTTTTTTAACGCATACAAAAAAACGCGTCATGGCTAAAGGCTTTATGGGTAATGTAGTTCACGCCACTTTTCTCGGCCTCGCCCAAAATAAAACCCTCAGTTGACATTTATGACCCAATTCATTTAAAATCAATAAACCGTTTGTTTCGCAGGATGAAACTCCTACCACAATGTGCCCCCGCACATTGACTCTGCAACGGTACCCCCCTGTATATATAGCCTCCCTACTGTCACTTTATTTAACTTCTGCTCTTTTTTTCTCAACACTTTTTTTTTTTTGTTATTTTATTTTTACTTTTTTTGTTTAAAATAAATGCACTGTTGGTTAAGGGCTGTAAGTAAGCATTTCACTGTAATGTCTGCACCGGTTGTATTCGGCGCATGTGACCAATAAAATTTGATTTGATTTGAAGGAAATTAGTAGAATGAGCAATAATTGAATTGGCGAAACTCTGACCAATTTCACAAATCACTTGATTAGGTTAGCTTGAATGGAATTGGAAGATTAATTTAATGTCAGTCAGGCGTTTGGGCCACTGACCACAGCTGAAGTCCTCAAGGGCCTCTGTGTTACATTTCCCCCTAACTGACTGGATCTTGATTCGTTTATTGGCTGATTGACCAGTGAGCTCATTCACCAGTTTATAACCATTACTGGATAGTCTGAAGTGAATTCCTTTCCTTGGTAAAGTCCCAAATTGTACCCTATTCCCCTTAGGGCACTTTACCCATCCTGTTTCCACATCAGTGTAAATAAAAGTGTTTTCAACAGTGTGGCTTCTCATCCAAAGCAGCAGAAGTACATGCACATTTGTCTTTTTAGTTATGAGAGTATGGGACCTAGAAAAACAATGGAAAAGTGTATGGAGAGGGTCCTAAAAATCTGCATGTTCTTCCATTTTCTATGTACATGCAGTTCATATGTTCAGTTTACAGTATCAATATTTCCACCTGGAGAAATAATTCTAGAATAAAATAACTTCACTGTATTTTCATTGGCATCACCGTACAAGAATGAAAAATATCAGCCATCGCATCATAGACATAAAAAATAGTCAAACACTTAAATAAATACACCCCTTTATTAACGATGCCTATGTTCTGCAAATACAAAACAGAGACCAAAAAACAGACAACAATTTTAAATCTACGTTTATTTCAAACAAAATCCAATAAAATCTTTTAAGAAATAACAGTTTTGTACTATCACCCAAAAAAAAAACATCCACTATTCCTTTACTTGTCTATTCTACTTATTTCTCCCACTAAAAAAGGTAAAACTAGAAGGTCAGTTAGTAAGGATCAGTAAAACACAAGCTATAGGGCTGGAGAGTATACATACCATATTAGGAAGGAAGGATACTACTTACTCACACACAGGCAGAGAGTCAAAAAAGGAAAAAGCAATCTAGTCTAAAGGTTTTCTCTTTTATAAACAAGGGGGTAGGGAGGAGAAGCCTACAATATAACAGATATGAATAAAGATGCACATTGAAGAAAAATGGATTTTACATGGATTTCTCTCAGGTCAAGGTTTACGTCCCAAGTGACACCCTATTCCCTATTTAGGGCACTACCTTTGACCTTCGACCCAAACGTCTCTGGTCAAAAGTAGTGCACTGTATAGGGGACATGGTGCCATTCGGGATGTAAACCAAGATTCAGATAATAACTAGCTAGAACTTTGACCACTTTGTCGTCCTTTCTCAGTCAATCCCCAAATCTCAACTCCCCTAACAGAAAGTCATAACTTCAGACAATAGGATTAGTTAACTTGAGGCATATTTTTACTCAGTGCCGAAACATAAAAAAAAAAAAAAAAAAACACGACAGTGAATCTTCTCCCCAAAAACCCATCTCCACTTGATAATCCATTTTTTACGTGAAACTTGTGTGATACACAATTTCTAAAGAGCTTTGTAAAATATGTATTTTTTTTCCTTCCGCTTTACAATAAATGTTTCAGAGAAGAAAAAAGAAAAATAGTCTGATGACACAATTTTATTTAATGAAATCATTTTCCCCTCAGGCTTCGGATTCAGCCGACAGATTCCCCCCCCCCCCCCATGCCACACCTGCCCAATCACAACTCACGCAGCTTAGTCACTGGCCAATCAGAATCACTGTACCATCAGGGAGGAGATTGGTTTAAAAACAGGAGCAACCAATCAGCTCTTCAGACCCTGGCAAATCTGCCCCTTTCTCCACCCCTCTGAATGAGGTCCAAACCCAACGGCATGCTGGGTAAACCAGCTCAGCTGTTAAGGGGGGGGGGGGGGGTCATCGGTGGTAACAGTGAGTGGAGGGTGGTGGTTTTCATTTGGGGAGGGTAAAGGTTATTCAAAACATAGGGTAGAGGGGGAGGGACTTATTATCACACCTTCCCTCCCAATTCCCCTACTCCCCTTCCTGTCCCAGACAGACCCCCCCCCACCCGTACAGACAAGCAGGGTGGTCGGATCGGGCTGCAGACAGACTGCAGAGTGACCCTTTAGCTGGTTGTGTTAGCTGGGTCCATTGCCAGGTGGCAGGGTTGGGTGGGACTGGGTGTAGCCAGCCAATCAGCCAGGCAGGCAGGCAGGCAGACAGCTTTAGTGCTGCTACGGTACGGGGTACGGGAGTACAGGTTCCATGGTGGGCCCCTAGGAGGTTATATGGGGGGGGTGTATCTTGACCCTCCCCCTCCCCCTCCTTCCCCATCAGCGTGTGGCACGGTTGAGTGCTGCTGCTCCAGCGGCTCCTCCCCTCCTTCCTTCGCCCCCCCCCCCCCAGGCCCAGACAGACACGCCTAACCCTAACCCTGCCAGAACAGGGCAGGTGGGTAACAGGGTATCTGGGTGTCTGGTCTGGAGGTTCGGTTGGATGTCTAACCCTCCCACTGCGAGGCTCGGTTGTGTGCTGGAACCAAAGAGATGCACCACAGGGAGACACCGTTCACACCCAGGCTGTCCAACCCTCGTACAGCTGGGACAGATTGTCCATGTTGGTGGCCTCCTTTATCACACAGTCCACCTGGAGAGGTGAGGGAGAGAGGGGAGATGAGGAGACGGAGAAGGGAGAGAGGGATAGAAGAGGAGAGGGAGAGGAGGAAAGGGGAGAGAGAGGAGACCGGGATTAGGCAAAGGAGGAGGAAAAAGCAGTTGTCAACAAAGTGTGTAAAGCAGTGTGTAGCTAGCTGCCCAGTGTGTAAAGCAGTGTGTAGCTAGCTGCCCAGTGTGTAAAGCAGTGTGCAGCTAGCTGCCCAGTGTGTAAAGCAGTGTGCAGCTAGCTGCCCAGTGTGTAGCTAGCTGCCCAGTGTGTAAAGCAGTGTGTAGCTAGCTGCCCAGTGTGTAGCTAGCTGCCCAGTGTGTAAAGCAGTGTGTAGCTAGCTGCCCAGTGTGTAAAGCAGTGTGTAGCTAGCTGCCCAGTGTGTAGCTAGCTGCCCAGTGTATAAAGCAGTGTGTAGCTAGCTGCCCAGTGTGTAAAGCAGTGTGTAGCTAGCTGCCCAGTGTGTAGCTAGCTGCCCAGTGTATAAAGCAGTGTGTAGCTAGCTGCCCAGTGTGTAAAGCAGTGTGTAGCTAGCTGCCCAGTGTGTCGCTAGCTGCCCAGTGTGTAGCTAGCTGCCCAGTGTGTAGCTAGCTGCCCAGTGTGTAGCTAGCTGCCCAGTGTGTAAAGCAGTGTGTCGCTAGCTGCCCAGTGTGTAAAGCAGTGTGTCGCTAGCTGCTCAGTGTGTAAAGCAGTGTGTCGCTAGCTGCCCAGTGTGTAAAGCAGTGTGTCGCTAGCTGCTCAGTGTGTAAAGCAGTGTGTAGCTACCTGCTCAGAGACACTCATCCTCCTGTTGGGGTCCACGTCTCTCCCCTCCAGCTTGGCTTTCACCCTCTTCCACACGCTCACCGCGTACGAGTTCCTCTCCTGGACAGCTGCAGCACACACACACACCACGTCATAGTCAACACACACACGGACAGATAGACGTCCGAGACAGCAAGCCTCAGAGCCCCACAGCTTGCGTACCAAATGGCACTCTATTCCTTATACAGTGCCTTCGGAAAGTATTCAGACCCCTTGACTTTTTCTACACTGTGTTACATTACAGCCTTATTTTAAAATTGATTAAATAAAACAATTTCCTCAGCAATCTACTCACAATACCCCATTATGACAAAGTGAAAACAGGCATTTTGAAATGTTACCAAATTTATTAAAAACAAAAAATAGAAAGGCCTTATTTACGTATGTATTCAGACCCTTTGCTACGAGACTCGAAATTGAGCTCAGGTGCATCCTATTTCCATTGATCATCCTTGAGATGTTTCTACAACTTGATTGGAGTCCACCTGTGGTAAATTCAATTGATTGGACATGATTTGGAAAGGCACACACCTGTCTATATAAGGTCACACAGTTGACAGTGCAAAATCCAAGCCATGAGGTCGAAGGAATTGTCCGTAGAGCTCCGAGACAGGGGCACAGATCTGGGGAAGGGTACCAAAACATTACTGCAGCATTGAAGGTCCCCAAGAACACAGTGGCCTCCATCATTCTGTAATGGAAGAAGTTTGAAACTAAGACTCTTCCTAGAGCTGGCCGCCCGGCCAAACTGAGCAATCGGGGAGAAGGGCCTTGGTCAGGGAGGTGACCAAGAACCCGATGGTCACTCTGACAGAGCTCTAGAGTTCCTTCCAGAAGGACAACCATCTCTGCAGCACTCCACCAATCAGGCCTTTATGGTAGAGTGGCCAGACGGAAGCCACTCCTCAGTGAAATGCACGATAGCCCGCTATGAGTTTGCCAAAAGGCACCTAAAGACTCTCAGACCATGAGAAACAAGATTCTCTGGTCTGATGAAACCAAGATTGAACTCTTTGGCCTGAATGCCAAGCGCCACGTCTGGAGGAAACCTGGCACCATCCCTACGGTGAAGCATGGTGGTGGCAGCATCATGCTGTTGGGATGTTTTTCAGCGGCAGGGACTGGGAGACTAGTCAGGATCGAGGCAAAGATGAACGGCGCAAAGTACAGTGAGATCCTTGATGAAAACCTGCTCCAGAGCTCTCAGGACCTCAGACTGGGGCGAAGGTTCACCTAACAGGACAACGACCCTAAGCACACAGCCAAGACAACACAGGAGTGGCTTTGGGACAAGTCTCTGAACGTCCTTGAGTGGCCCAGCCAGAGCCCGGACTTGAACCTGATCGAACATCTCTGGAGAGACCTGAAAATAGCTGTGCAGCGACGCTCCCCATCAAACCTGACAGAGCTTGTGAGGATCTGCAGAGAAGAATGGGAGAAACTCCCCAAATACAGGTGTGCCAAGCTTGTAGCATTATACCCAAGAAGACTTGAGGCTGTAATCGCTGCCAAAGGTGCTTCAACTAAGTATTGAGTAAAGGGTCTGAATACTTATGTAAACGTGATATTTCAGTCTTTTTTTTCTGCCACTTCTTCTAATAATGCACTCATTGAATTGGAGGTCAGGGGTTAGATAGAGGTTAGGGGTCGTACCTCGTCCCGTCTTGGGGTCACGTACAGACCGCTTGGGGCTGGGATTCAGACCCTTGCTGGTCATAGTCTGAGCGCTAGGGGGGGTGTCCGCCGGGGTGCCAAGGTTACGGGGGAGGAGCTTGCGTGAATTCTGGGACATTGAGTCAGTCTGAGTCTTCACACCACTGCACTTCACTGCTGGAGGGAGGGAGGGAGGGAGGGAGGGAGGGGGGGAGGGGGGCAGAGAGCAGGAGAGGGGGAGAGAGAGCAGGAGAGGGGGAGAGAGCAGGAGAGAGAGCAGGAGAGAGTAATCATTGCCTGTGAGCTCTGAAGCGAGATGCAATTTTTCCTCATTCTGGTATTTATTAACACAGGTTATCACATTAAACAAAGGGCACCCTATTCACTATGTAGTGCCCTACTTTTGACCAGGGACCATAGTAGTACACTACATTGGGAGTAGGGTGCCTTCAGCCAGGGTAGTGCACCATGAGGGGGGTGTAGTTACCTGCAGCGAAGCTGGTCTGAGCTGTAGAGGTGGGGCTGGAACAGTCTCCGCTCCTCTCTGTCACCAACGGAGACGCAAAGCCAACCAGGCCGTTATACACACTGGAGACAGAGAGAGAGAGAAGGGACAGGGTGTCAGTACGGGTAGGGGTTTGTGTAACTCTGGTGTGTGTCGTTCCTTCACGGTGTGTGTGTGTGTGTACCTGGTGCTCCGTGTGTGTCGTTCCTTCACGGTGTGTGTGTGTGTACCTGGTGCTCTGTGTGTGTCGTTCCTTCACGGTGTGTGTGTGTGTGTGTGTGTGTGTACCTGGTGCTCTGTGTGTGTCGTTCCTTCACGGTGTGTGTGTGTGTGTGTACCTGGTGCTCTGTGTGTGTCGTTCCTTCACGGTGTGTGTGTGTGTGTACCTGGTGCTCTGTGTGTGTCGTTCCTTCACGGTGTGTGTGTGTGTGTGTGTGTGTACCTGGTGCTCTGTGTGTGTCGTTCCTTCACGGTGTGTGTGTGTACCTGGTGCTCTGTGTGTGTCGTTCCTTCACGGTGTGTGTGTGTGTGTGTGTACCTGGTACTCTGTGTGTGTCGTTCCTTCACGGTGTGTGTGTGTGTGTGTACCTGGTGCTCTGTGTGTGTCGTTCCTTCACGGTGTGTGTGTGTGTGTGTGTGTGTGTACACCTGGTACTCTGTGTGTGTCGTTCCTTCACGGTGTGTGTGTGTGTGTGTGTGTGTGTGTGTGTACCTGGTACTCTGTGTGAGTAGTTCCTTCAGGGTAGCAGGTATCTCCTGCAGTAGCTCCACCCCCTCCTGACTGGATCCTCCCCCTCGAGGCTGGCCCGTTGCCTGGACGACAGTGAACAGCACGATCTGCACGTTGTCCTGCCAAGCCTTGTACTCCGACAGGAACTGGCGCACGCTGCCCTCGTAGGTCACTTCCTCCCCCTCCGCCAGCGCGTTCTCCTCGTCCTACGGGAGAGACAGAAGACGTTTCACTGGCTCCTTTATCTGGTTCATCTACAGTCAATGAACTAAGCAGACCAGACCGGGACTGTGACAATTACTTTTCTATGGTAAACTGCCTGAGTAAGACATCTTCATTTATCCACCATCTTTGCTACGGTAGGGGGCCTGGGAGGGACAAATAGGGCAGAGGTAAGGGGCCCACGCAGGGACAAACAGAGCGGGCCGAGGTCAGGTCAGTTAGGAAGGAGTTGGTGTGAAAAGGCAAAGGGGGTTTATCAAATGTATTTTCATATAAATATTTTTTTTATCAAATAAATCATTATGAAAGTTGCATAGTGGATTGCTGAGAGTATCATGTATCTCTAGGTCTCCCTGTTTGTGTGTCACTGTCCGTACCTTTGCATTGGCCCACAGCAGGTGGTATGTGTCTGTGTGTGTGTGTGTGTGTGTGTGTGTGTGTGTGTGTGTGTGTGTGTGTGTGTGTGTGTGTATGTGTATGTGTATCTGTGTCTCCCGTACCTTGGCCATGGCCTTCAGCAGGTGTTTGACGTCAGCCAGGTGGCGGTTGTGATTGGACAGGATGCCCTTGATGCTGTCCACCAATAGCTGCAGTGTTTCCGTGGCGACGTCCAGCTGCTGCTCGCGCTCCTCTTGCACAGCCCCCTGGGTAGCCAGCTCCTGACCCAGCTGCTTCTGGGCACAGGCCAGCCAATCAGGGCTGCCGATGGGCAGCTCCAACGCCGGGCTCTGAGGTTGAGGGGAGAGGAAAGATGAGAGAGTGACGCGAGTCCCAAATGGTACACCTATCCCCTTTATCAGCACTGCCCAACACGGTTCCTGGAGAGCTCCTCTCCTGTAGGATTTTGCTCCAACCCCAGTTGTAACTAAACTGATTCAGCTTATCAACCAGCTAAATACTTACAGTCAGGTGTGCTAGATTAGGGTTGGAGTGAAAACCTAGTGTCGGAGGGCGGAGTGTCTGCTGGTTTCTTGCATTTCCTTTCAATTTGTGTCCAATTAACACCTAAATACTCACCAGTCTGTGGAGCAGCTGTAGCTATGGGTTAGGGATCAGTACTCAGTCTGTGGAGCTGTAGCTAGGGGTCAGGGGTCAGTACTCACCAGTCTGTGCAGCAGCTGTAGCTCTATGGGGGAGACGGAGGTGTTGAACTGGGCAGCGTAGGAGCAGGTCTGCTGGCACCTCTTCAGCAGCTCAAACAGAGTAGAGTCCATGCTCAGGGCCTCGGAGGTCCGCGTCCGCAGACCCTCAAAGTTCAGTATGGTACTGCACAGGAACGTCACCTGGGACAGGAATAATAACGTTTATGACAACACCTGGTAATGGGAATAACAATGTTTAGGACAACACCTGGTAATGGGAATAACACAGTTTAGGACAACACCTGATAATGGGAATAACACAGTTTAGGACAACACCTGGTAATGGGAATAACACAGTTTAGGACAACACCTGGTAATGGGAATAACACAGTTTAGGACAACACCTGGTAATGGGAATAACACCGTTTAGGACAACACCTGGTAATGGGAATAACACCGTTTAGGACAACACCTGGTAATGGGAATAACACCGTTTAGGACAACACCTGGTAATGGGAATAACACCGTTTAGGACAACACCTGGTAATGGGAATAACACCGTTTAGGACAACACCTGGTAATGGGAATAACACCGTTTAGGACAACACCTGGTAATGGGAATAAGACTGTTTAGGACAACACCTGGTAATGGGAATAACACCGTTTAGGACAACACCTGGTAATGGGAATAACACCGTTTAGGACAACACCTGGTAATGGGAATAACACCGTTTAGGACAACACCTGGTAATGGGAATAACACCGTTTAGGACAACACCTGGTAATGGGAATAACACCGTTTAGGACAACACCTGGTAATGGGAATAACACCGTTTAGGACAACACCTGGTAATGGGAATAACACCGTTTAGGACAACACCTGGTAATGGGAATAACACCGTTTAGGACAACACCTGGTAATGAGAATAACACCGTTTAGCACAACACCTGGTAATGGGAATAACACCGTTTAGGACAACACCTGGTAATGGGAATAACACCGTTTAGGACAACACCTGGTAATGGGAATAACACCGTTTAGGACAACACCTGGTAATGGGAATAACACCGTTTAGGACAACACCTGGTAATGGGAATAACACCGTTTAGGACAACACCTGGTAACGGGAATGATAAAGTTGAGAACGACACCTGGTAACGGGAATAATAAAGTTGAGGACGACACCTGGTAACGGGAATGATAAAGTTGAGAACGACACCTGGTAACGGGAATGATAAAGTTGAGGATGACACCTGGTAACTGGAATGATAAAGTTGAGGACGACACCTGGTAACGGGAATAACACATTTGAGGACGACACCTGGTAACGGGAATAATAAAGTTGAGGACGACATCTAGTAACGGGAATAATAAAGTTGTGGATGACACCTAGTAACAGGAATGATAAAGTTGAGGACAACACCTGTAACAGGAATGACAAAGTTGAGGAACGTCAATTGGTAGTTGGAATAAAGTTTAGATATAATTTTAAATTCGTATAAAAAAAAAAAAAAAGGTTAAATCAGCAGAAATAGCTATCCAGGGCCAGGCTTGAAGAACACGTGGTTACTAGCTTGAACATACGGCCCGTCGCAGTGCCCTGGTCAAAATATGTGCACTATACAAATGTTTTACATTTTACATTTTAGTCATTTAGCAGACGCTCTTATCCAGAGCGACTTACAGTTAGTGAATACATATTTTTTTATACTGGCCCCCCGTGGGAATCGAACCCACAACCCTGGCATTGCAAACGCCATGCTCTATCAACTGAGCTACATCCCTGCCGGCCATTCCCTCCCCTACCCTGGACGACGCTGGGCCAATTGTGCGCCGCCCATGAGTCTCCCGGTCGCGGCCGGCTGCGACAGAGCCTGGATTCGAACCAGGGTCTCTAGTGGCACAGTTAGCACTGCGATGCAGTGCCTTAGACCACTGCGCCACTCAGGAGTTAGGAGTTTTCCATAAGCGCCTTCCTTCGGCTAAATAGCCGATAACAGATTAACTGTAATCCGGCTACTTTTTCCACTGTATAAATTAACTAGGCTTCTTTTCATTTCAAAGTTTAAATTCGGTAGTCAGAAATGTACGTATAGCCTTCTCCCGCTAGAATGAACGCTATGCACCTTCTAGTGCTGTATTGATAGGACAGGCGCCTGTCAGTCACAGAGCGAGCGATGGCAGGGAAACACTGCTGGTTAGTCAGTCTGCTCTCTGTCCCGCCTCTCGGTACCAGTGTTATTTTTGTACGCTGTAGTTGGCTGCGGTCAAATGTATTTTCACTGAGGAGGGAGAGCATTGATGTGGCTTCATCGTCTCATGTGAGAGAATTTACACATCCCACGTACGTGGTAATGATGAGTTGAAATCCACGTATTGTTTTGTGGTATTTGGTATTTCATTAGGATCCCCATTAGCTGTTATGAAAGCAGCAGCTACTCTTCCCGGGGGTCCACACGAAACATGACATAATACAGAACCTTAATAGACAACCGCTCAAGCAGAAAACTACATCAATTTAAAAAGATTGCACACGTAGCCTACATACCAATACATCCACACAAAATATCTAGGTCAAATAGGGGAGAGGCGTTGTGCCGTAAGGTGTTGCTTTAAACCAGGTTTGCTATTCTTTTCAGCAATATGAGATGGAAGGGAATTCCATTTAATAATGCCGCTATATAATATTGTACGCTTTCTTGAATTTGTTCTGGATTTGGGGACTGTGAAAAGACCCCTTGTGGCATGTCTGATGGGGTAAGTGTCAGAGCTGTGTGTAAGTTGACTAAGCAAACAATTTGGAATTTTCAACACGTTAATGTTTCTTATAAAAAAGAAGTGATGCAGTCAGTCTCTCCTCAACTCTTAGCCAATATAGACTGGCATGCATAGTATTAATATTAGCCCTCTGATTACAATGAAGAGCAAAACGTGCCGCTCTGTTCTGGGCCAGCTGCAGCTTAACTAGGTCTTTCTTTGTAGCACTTGACCACACGACTGGACAATAATCAAGACAAAACTAGAGCCTGCAGGACTTGCTTGGTGGAGTGTGGTGTCGAGAGTATATCTCTTTATTACGGACAGACCACTCCCCATCTTTTCAACCATTGAATTTATATGTTTTGACCATGACAGTTTACAATCTAAGGTGACACCAAGTAATTTAGTCTCCTCAACTTGTTCAACAGCCACACCATTCATTACCAGACTCAGCCGAGGTCTAGAACTTAGGGAATGATTTGTACCAAATACAATGCTCTTAGTTTTCGAGATGTTCAGGACCAGTTTATTACTGGCCACCTATTCAAAAACTGACTGCAACTCCTTGTTAAGGGTTTCAGTGACTTCATTAGCTGTGGTGGCTGACATACAGTGGGGAGAACAAGTATTTGATACACTGCCGATTTTGCAGGTTTTCCTACTTACAAAGCATGTAGAGGTCTGTAATTTTTATCATAGGTACACTTCAACTGTGAGAGACGGAATCTAAAACAAAAATCCAGAAAATCACATTGTATGATTTTTAAGTACCGTAATTTTCTGACTATAAGCCGCGCCTTTTTTCCCATTTTTCGACCCTGCGGCTTATATAACGGTGCGGCTAATCTATGGATTTTTACAGCTAACGGCCACTAGAAGACCTCCTAAATCTATGGATGTTACAGGTTACAGTCCACCAACTTTAACTCTATGGGCTCTATGACCGGTCCGCGCCCCCCACCTTTAAGCGGCGGGCTCCAGCAGGAAAAGCTGGAGGCCGGAAAAGAGTGAGACAGGTAGCGCGCAAAAGTAAAAGTGGAACCGAGAGTGGTACGAGAGACAGAACGAGAGACAGAACGAGAGCAAGACAGACAGACATTACGAGAGCGAGACAGTTTGTGCAAAGGAAGTTTTCATGCACAATCCATCTCTTTCCCGACAATCCCCTATGTGCACGAACCCTTACATATGGTAATTAAACATTAAAACACCTGCGGCTTATAGTCCATAGCGGCTTATATATGTACACATCATTCAATTTAGCTGCTGCGGCTTATACTCCGGTGCGCCTTATAGTGCGGAAAATACGGTAATTAATGTGCATTTTATTGCATGACATAAGTATTTGATACATCAGAAAAGCAGAACTTAATATTTGGTACAGAAACCTTTGTTTGCAATTACAGAGATCATACGTTTCCTGTAGGTCTTAACCAGGTTTGCACACACTGCAGCAGGGATTTTGGGCCACTCCTCCTTACAGACCTTCTCCAGATCCTTCAGGTTTCGGGGCTGTCGCTGGGCAATACGGACTTTCAGCTCCCTCCAAAGATTTTCTATTGGGTTCAGGTATGGAGACTGGCTAGGCCACTCCAGGACCTTGAGATGCTTCTTACGGAGCCACTCCTTAGTTGCCCTGGCTGTGTGTTTCGGGTCGTTGTCATGCTGGAAGACCCAGCTACGACCCATCTTCAATGCTCTTACTGAGGGAAGGAGGTTGTTGGCCAAGATCTTGCGATACATGGCCCCATCCATCCTCCCCTCAATACGGTGCAGTCGTCCTGTCCCCTTTGCAGAAAAGCATCCCCAAATAATGATGTTTCCACCTCCATGCTTCATGTTGGGATGGTGTTCTTGGGGTTGTACTCATCCTTCTTCTTCCTCCAAACACGGCGAGTGGAGTTTAGACCAAAAAGCTCTATTTTGTCTCATCAGACCACATGACCATCTCCCATTCCTCCTCTGGATCATCCAGATGGTCATTGGCAAACTTCAGACGGGCCTGGACATGCGCTGGCTTGAGCAGGGGGACCTTGCGTGCGCTGCAGGATTTTAATCCATGACGGCGTAGTGTGTTACTAATGGTTTTCTTTGAGACTGTGGTCCCAGCTCTCTTCAGGTCATTGACCAGGTCCTGCCGTGTAGTTCTGGGCTGATCCCTCACCTTCCTCATGATCATTGATGCCCCACGAGGTGAGATCTTGCATGGAGCCCCAGACCGAGGGTGATTGACCGTCATCATGAACTTCTTCCATTTTCTAATAATTGCACCAACAGTTGTTGACTTCTCACCAAGCTGCTTGCCTATTGTCCTGTAGCCCATCCCAGCCTTGTGCAGGTCTACAATTTTACCCCTGATGTCCTTACACAGCTCTCTGGTCTTGGCCATTGTGGAGAGGTTGGAGTCTGTTTGATTGAGTGTGTGGACAGGTGTCTTTTATACAGGTAACGAGTTCAAACAGGTGCAGTTAATACAGGTAATGAGTGGAGAACAGGAGGGCTTCTTAAAGAAAAACTAACAGGCCTGTGAGAGACGGAATTCTTACTGGTTGGTAGGTGATCAAATACTTATGTCATGCAATAAAATGCAAATTAATTACTTAAAAATCATACAATGTGATTTTCTGGATTTTTGTTTTAGATTCAGTCTCTCACAGTTGAAGTGTACCTATGATAAAAATTACAGACCTCTACATGCTTTGTAAGTAGGAAAACCTGCAAAATCGGCAGTGTATCAAATACTTGTTCTCCTCACTGTATATGGTTGAATCGTCAGCATTCATGGACACACAGGCTTTATTTCATCGTGGCACATTGAGTGTTTCATAAAGCCTACACAACCAGGGTGTCGGGTAACAGGCTATTTACTGTGCTTTGATTGACGACCAAACAGCAAGCGTTCACTAGTTTATAAAAAGGTGCCAAACTGACTGAATAATTCAAATCTCCTATATCCCTTTGCTATTCATAAATCATACGTGTCCATGTCCATGTCATCATGTCCATGGTATCGCGTCGGGACACGTAAACCAAATATCTTGTTTGTATTTAACTAGGATTTGAAGCCCATGTCGAGACTTGCCTGTGAAGCCTAGTGAAGGGTTGTTCAAACAAACGGCTCTTTTTGAACTGATATTTTAGGTGAACAGAACCGAATCGGTGAGAGAGCCGTTCATTTGGTTCCCTAATTTGCATACTGGAAGGTTACTACTGCTTCTTGGCGATTCTCTGCAGATAATATTATGAAAACACTCGATGAAGACGTTGAATCATCACTGAAGGAACAATAGGCAGTAGAGCCTTATTCTGGTCCAAGATATGATCAAAGAAAACACACTGAAGGTTAGAAAAAGCTAACGTCATGATACTTATATGGTAATATTAAGGATATTGATATTGGCCTACTGATTTGATTGAAGTGTTGACAAGGGAGTAGTCAACTGCTGCTTTCTGTGAAGCAAAGCCCATGTTTAACACCTGCTTCATGAAGCAAAGCCCATGTTTAACACCTGCTTCATGAAGCAAAGCCCATGCTTAACACCCGCTTCATTCTTCAGTCATACCTGTAGGTCTATTCATGGGGCCTGACTCTGCATAAAAGTAGGAGTGCATGATATGGCGGGGGGTCTGGGGGGTCCTCCCCCTGAATCTTTTGCATTTTAAATGTATTTTTCCTGCAATTCTGCTCAATGGGTTACACGTCTGGTGAGTATGCAGGCCATGGAAGAACTAGGACATTTTCAGCTTCCAGGAATTTTGTACAGATCCTTGCGTGCATTATCATGCTGAAACATAAGGTGATGGCGCCAGATGAATGGCACGACAATGGGCCTCACTCTCGTCACGGTATCTCTGTGCATTCAAATTGCCATCGATAAAATGCAATTGTGTTCGTTGTCCGTAGCTTATGCCTGCACATACCATAACCCCACCGCCACCATTGGGCACTCTGTTCACAACGTTGACATCAGCAAACCGCTTGCCCCCACGCCGCCATACACGTGGTCTGCGGTTGTAAGGCCGGTTGGACATACTGCCAAATTCTCTGAAACGACGTTGGAGGCGGCTTATAGTAGAGAAATTAAAATTCAATTATCTGGCAATAGCTCTGGTGGACATTCCTGCAGTCAGTATGCCAATTGCACTGCTCCCTCAAAACTTGAGACATCTGTGGCATTGTGTTGTGAGACAAAACTGCACATTTTAGAGTGGCCTTTTATTGTCCCCAGCACAAGGTGCACCTGTGTAATGATCATGCTGTTTAATCAGCTTCTTGATATGCCACACCTGTCAGGTGGATGGAATATTTTGGCAAAGGATAAACGCTTACTAACAGGGATGTAAACTAATTTGTGCACAAAATATGAGAGAAATAAGCTTTTTGTGTGTATGGAAAATGTCTGGGATCTTTTACTTCAGCTCATGAAACATGGGACCATCACTTTACATGTTGCATTTATATTTTTGTTCAGTGTATATTGTTTCTCAATAGGGAATCTAAGTTTACTTGACAGAACAAAAGGCTATACGGACTAAATTGAAAGAGTAGACTCGTTTTTCTGACTAGATTACTAATCTACCGCCTTCCCTCAAAGTCCCACCCACAGTGGTTTGATTGACAGGTCTGAAACTCTACCAACTCTGTGACTCAAACATCCTGCCCCATCCCCTGACAATCCCAGCCACAGTAAATGATTGACAGGTCAAACTGTTAAAGGGATAGTTCACCCAAATTACAAAAAGGCACATTGGTTTCCTTACCCTAAGTGTCCACAGCAGCATAGCCAATAAAATACATAATTTGATGATCATTATGGCAATTCATATCTTCCAGTAAAACTGTAAATATGACTTTCATCAAGACAGGTTTAATGTTAAAAAAGTTACTACTTAGAAGATAGTCCTGATCATATAGGCCTAGACGATATCCAAAACAACTAAACACACTGAATTAATACATGTTCAGTAATCACGGCATTAGAATGTACAAGAAGCCAACAAAATAGAGCTCGGTAAGCAAAAAAAAATCCTGCCCATAATTCCCTTGCTGGCTATTTAATCTATTTGGTGGGCTACTCCATGTACTTCCAGAAAACCCGGACTATACAGGGAATAGAGTGCCATTGGGGACATAAACGCAGCACAGTGTAGGGTGGTGTACCTGACTGGTGCGCTGGCTCTCCCGGGCCACTAGGGCGCGGCGCTCTGCGATGGTCAGATCAAAGTCCTGGAGAACCGGGGCCAGGGCAGGGTTGGCCCCACCGGCCCACTTCAGACGCTGCTCTATACTGCCCTCTAGTGATGCCAGCTTCTCCTGCAGGCGGGGAGAGGAGAGATTCATTAAAGAAACAGCTACACATTCATTAAAGGACTAGACAGAGAAAGAGCGCATTTTATTTACTGGAGTAGTTAAGAGTAATGGTCTAGTTAGCTATCAAGGTTAACAGATTGGTGATGAGTAATCAAACCATCATGACTGTGTACTGACCTGTAAAGCAGTGATGGCCGCCTCGTCCTGGCTGAGTTTGTAAAGCTTCTTCTTCATACTACTGAGGATGATGGAGCGAGGCGGAGGGCTCACACTCATTGGCTGGGTCCTAGGACCTAGCACGTCCTCATGCTGCCACTGGAATACACAGAGATAGGACAGGGTTAAAGGGAAAAATCCACCCCAAACCACTAACCGTGTTAAACAGTGTTAAATAACACTAATGTGTGAAAATATTTTTTGTTAACGAATATTTAATTTTGTCGTTATAACAATGTTGGTAGCAACAAGTGAAAATCGTTGCGGAAATCTGTCGAAGCTTAAGTCAACTACGAAACCCACAATGCAATGCTCTCTCTGGGCTGGCTGGCTGGCTAGCTAGCAAACACAGCTCCACACAATAATACCAGAGTCAATATCAGCATGTGAAGTAGCTAGCTAGCTGTAAAAACAAACGTGCAACTCTGCTACCCAGAGTGAGTGCAGAGTATGTTGCCATGGCAGCAAGGGCCCTTTCTCACAGACACACAAATAAATAGCTACTTCGTCATGACGATAAACATAGGAATGTGTTCTAGACAAGTATGCCCATTTTATCTATAGGCTGATATAGCAATCTGGTGTGAAGGTAATGGTTTTAAAAGCGTTATGAAATGTGATAGTGTTATCCCCATCTCCAGTGACCATGTACATTACACGACCAAAACATCTCATTCCAAAATCACGGGCATTCATATGGAGTTGGTCCCCCCATTTGCTGCTATAAACAGCCTCCACTCTTCTGGGAAGGCTTTCCACTAGATGTTGGAACATTGCTGCGGGGACTTGCTTCCATTCAGCCACAAGCCCATTAGTGAGGTCAGGCACTGATGTTGGGCGATTAGGCCTGGCTCGCAGTCGGTGTTCAAATTCATCGCAAAGGTGTTCGATGGGGTTGAGGTCAGAGCTCTGTGCAGGCCAGTCAAGTTCTTCCACACTGATCTCGACAAACCATTTCTGTATGGACCTCGCTTTGTGCACAGGGGCATTGTCATGCTGAAACAGGAAAGGGCCTTCCCCAAACTGTTGCCACAAAGTTGGAAGCACAGAATCATCTAGAACAGGGGTGTCAAACGTCCGGCCCGCGGGCCGGATCAGGCCCGCAAACGGGTTTAATCCGGCCCGCGAGATGATTTAGAAAAAAAAATATATATAATGTTTTTTTTTTTTGTAAAGTATAAAAATGCGCTGCAATTTTTCAATAAAATAAACTGCTGTTCCAATTGCGTCCACTGGATGGCGCAATAGCAATTGTGTTAAGCAAGCAAACTGTTTATACCGGGGCAGAGCAAGTAGGTCAAGCACGTGCAGCCAATGAGCTACTTTGTTTTGCCCGCGATATTTATTACGGCTTCTACTTTTAACATTATGTGCTTTGGCACCCTCATTGCCCCAATATGTCTCTGTCAAAAAAGAGAAAAGTGGACGCAGAGTGCAGAGTGTTCCAAGAAAAATGGTCATCCTATTTATTCACGGAATTGAATGGGAAAGCTGTATGTTTGGTGTGTTCAAAGCATGTTGCAGTGCTGAAAGAATATAACCTTTGTCGCCACTATGTGAGTCTTCATGCCGACAAATATGACAACTTTCAAGGACAGCGGAGATGAGAGAAGGTGAATGAACTGTTGGCGGGTCTGAAGAAACAGCAGTCTGTGTTTACTCACAGCCGAGACATCAGTGACGCTGCAGTGAAAGCTAGCTACCTCATTGCTAATGAAATCGCAGTGGCTTCAAAACCATTTAGTGAGGGTGAATTTGTAAAAACATGCATGATGAAGGCAGCGGAGATTGTGTGCCCTGAAAAGCGGCAGGCTTTTGCAAATATCAGCCTGACAAGAAACACAGTTGCAGACAGGACTTCCGATCTTTCAGTGGATTTGGACAGCCAGTTGAAGCAAAAAGTAAAGTCATTTATTGCGTTTTCGGTTGCAATTGATGAAAGCACGGACATTACAGATGTTGCACAACTGGCCATTTTCATCCGCGGAGTTGATGACACATTGACCGTCACCGAGGAGTTCGTGGAGTTGGTGCCGATGACAGATACGACAGCAGCTGATATTTTTACCGCACTCGTCGGCGCGCTGGACAGGGTCGGAGTGGACTTGTCCCGCGCTGTCAGCCTGGCTACAGATGGTGCGCCCTCAATGATTGGGAAAAAAGCAGGCGTTGTGACAAAGTTCAGAGAGAAAGTGCAATCTGCAAATGGAGGACGTGATTTTTTGACTTTTCACTGTATTTTGCACCAGGAGGCTTTGTGTTGCAAGTCATTAAAGATGGATAACGTCATGAAGGTGGTCATCCAAACTGTTAATTTCATCCGATCCAGAAGCCTGTATCACCGTCAGTTTGACAGCCTTCTCAGAGAGAAAGACCACATCTATGGCCTGCCATACCACACTGAGGTAAGATGGTTAAGCCGAGGTGCTGTGCTGAGGCGTTTCTTTGATTTACGAGAAGAAATTGAACAGTTCATGGAAGAAAAGGGCAAACCAGTGTTAGAATTTCATTCCGCAGAATGGATGCAGGACCTTGCATTTATGGTGGATGTTACAGAGCACCTGAATAACTTGAACAAACAGCTGCAAGGGCGCAACAAAGTTGTCACGCAGTATTATGACAGCATACGTTCTTTCAAGTTGAAGCTGTCATTGTGGGAGACGCAACTTGCCGGTGGTGATGCAGCTCACTTCCCCTGTCTGAAAAATGTGTGCGCGACCCAACATGTGGCAGACATGAAGCGGTTCAAAGATAAAATAACGGGACTGTTACGGGAGTTTGAGCAACGCTTTCAGATTTATGTTTATATGTTTTTATGTTGATGTGCTATTGTTTTTAATTGATTTTATTTTATTTGTATATTTAACCTATTCTTGACTCTGTGGTTCTTGCACTTGTTTGGGGAACAGGATTTCATTATTTTTATCTACATTTCTGCCTGAGAAATGACACCCTGATATAGTTATGTGATCTGTGATATACTTCTGTGAATCACTGAGGCATTGTGTGTTTGCGTGTTCTTTGTCCTCAGAACTTTCAAATAAGTTGAGGTGTTTTATGATTAATAGTGATGTTGTGCTTTTGGACACTGTCCTCAGGCTCCAGCTTTATGTTTATATGTTTTTATGTTGATGTGCTATTGTTTTTAATTGTTTTTATTTTATTTGTATATTTAACCTATTCTTGACTCTGTGGTTCTTGCACTTGTTTGGGGAACAGGATTTCATTCTTTTTATCTACATTTCTGCCTGAGAAATGACACCCTGATATAGTTCTGTGATCTGTGAAACAGTTCTGTTAATCACTGAGGCATTGTGTGTTTGTGTGTTCTTTTTCTTTAGAATTTTCAAATAAACTTGACGTGTTTTATGATTAATAGTGATGTTGTGCTTGTACTATTTTGGACACACTGTCCTCAGGCTCCAGCTTTATGTTGTATGTTGATCGTATTAAAACAAAGAAAACAATCTGAAGTTGTTGTTTTTAAGTTATATATACCATGATTTTTCCGGTCCGGCCCACTTGGGAATAGATTTTCCTCCATGTGGCCCCTGAGCTAAAATGAGTTTGACACCCCTGGTCTAGAATGTAATTGTATGCTGTAGTGTTAAGATTTCCCTTCACTGGAATTAAAGAACACCATTGCGCATGGTGTTCTTTAGCTTGTGTGCGGCTCCTCGGCCATGGAAACCCATTTCATGAAGCTCCCGACTAACAGTTATTGTGCTGACGTTGCTTCCAGAGGCAGTTTGGAACTCGGCAGTGAGTGTTGCAACCGAGGACAGACGATTTTTAGGCACTACACGCTTCAGCACTCTGCGGTCCCGTTCTGTGAGCTTGTGTGGCCTACCACTTTGTGGCTGAGCTGTTGTGTCTCCTAGAGGTTTCCACTTCACAATAACAGCACTTACTGTTGACCAGTGCAGCTCTAGAAGGGCAGAAATTTGATGAACTGACTTGTTGGAAAGGTGGCATCCTATGACGGTGCCACGTTGAAAATCACTGAGCTCTTCAGTACGGGCCATTCTACTGCCAATGTTTGTCTATGGAGATTGCATGGCTGTGTGCTAGATTTTATACACCTGTCAGCAACGGGTTGAAGGGGTGTCCACACACATTTATAGTGTAGCTATGACACGTTCCTACACAATTTCCTGATTTCTCAGACGGAACACTTAGAAGTTAAATAATGGGAAAATCTGTTATTTTACCCACTGATAGAACATAGGCTTTTACCAAATTGACAGGAGTTTCATGATTTTTATTTCTGGGAGTGGATTATCCCCACATACACACACACGCACACACACACACACACACACACACACGTGCACGCTGGGTCCTAGGACCTATCACGTCCTCATGCTGCCACTGGAATACACAAACATAGGACAGGGTTAACACACACACACACACACACACACACACACACTCCTCTCACCTGGAACATGGTGATGTGTAGCTGGGTGCGTTGCAGGGAGACCTTGGCAGCGTCGAGGCTGGCCTCCAAGCGTCTGAGTAGGTCCAGTTTCTTCCAGGCCGTGTCGTAGGATGACGCCAGCACCGTACCTCTGTTCAGTAGCAGCTGAGACAGACGCCCTGCACCCAGACCCTGCACCACCGTCTGCTTACACAACTCATCTAACGACACCTGGACAATTAACAATTTCACATTTTAGTTTAAATCAGGACAGAACAAAAATGTATGAAGACAATATAACATTTGATCAATCAAGTATATAGGTAACAGCACAGGGACCTCCTTCCTACCTTGCCGTCGGCTCCAAAGTCCTTGGCCTCCACCTGTGCTGTAAGGTCCAGACCCAGGGCAGACAGGGTGCTGCAGAGAGCCAGACCCAGGGTCTGGGTGGGAAGACCCATCAGCATCTGACGGACAAACTCTGCTGTGAACGCCTTGATGGGCCGTGTCATTTGCTCCTCGCTCACTACCACCGCCGCGCCCGACGATCCCCGGAACTTCCCCGGTAGACCTACACCCGCCGGAACCCCTAACGCTACAGGGCCGTTGGAGGGAGGCGGGTCCTCAGCCGCTGGGGGGCACGTACCTGGGGAGGGAGGGGGGAGAAGGAGAGGGTCAAACTCACTGTTTACAATGTTTGAGATACCATTTCATAGGGCAGCGAATTGTCAGGGACCTCACGATACGATATTATCATGATACGATATGTGTTGCGATTCTCACTATTCTATATGGATTGCTATCCGATAGTGATTTTATTGCGATTCGATGTTCCAAACATACTGCTCACTATGTGTCTGCTGCAGAGGGACAAGAGAGAGCCATGAGAAAGCAGGTTTTGGACATAGACATAGAAGTGCTGAAAACCAATAGGCTCTATTTAAAAAGATGGAGAACAAGCTATGAAGGAAACAATGGAGTTTTGATGCAGGTACAGCCAACTACAGCAAAAAATTATATTGCGACAGTCAAAACTGTCGCAATATAATATATTGTCAAAAATAATATCCTGATATGTAACTGTATGGATCACCCCCCATCACTAGCGCTCCAGATACCAACTTTACAGCATTGACCTCTACTGCTATTCTATATCTGTGTGACAGCACAACTTTCATAGCACAGAGCGAGAGACACAGAGAGAGAGAGAGAGAGAGAGAGAGAGACACAGAGAGAGAGAGAGAATGTTTGGTAATGTTTCACTTTTGTTTATTATCTATTTCACTTGCTTTGGCAATGTAAGCATACATACATAGTTTCCCATGCCAATAAAGCCCTTAAATTGAAACTGAACTGAGAGAGAGAGAGACAGACAGAGACTAGAAACCCATCAGGGTTCTCACCAGAGAGTGTCTGAGCGAAGGATCCACAGAGCCTGAAGAACTCCCTGATGGTCTGGAGCCTCTTGAGGAAGAAGATCTCTTCCAGAACATGTCTGTGAGGACCGCTGTGGAAGAAATGCACCTGGGCAGCCCGCGCCTCACGCATCACATCTACCTTCCGCCACGCCGGTGGCACCTCCATGGAAATCATCTAGAGAGAGGGGGGAGGAGAGAGAGGAGAGGGGAGGGAGAGGGGGGAGGAGGAGAGAGGGGAGGAGAGGAGAGAGAGAGAGAGAGAGAGAGAGAAGGGGAGGAGGAGAGGAGAGGAGAAGGGAGAGAGGGGAGGAGAAGGGAGAAGAAGAGAGAGAGGAGAGGAGAGGAGGGAGAGGGGAGGGGAGGAGAGAGAAGGAGGGGAGGAGAGAGAAGGAGGGGAAGGAGAAGAGGAGAGAGAGGGAGAGGAGAGAGAGAGGAGGAGAGAGGGGAGGGGATAGAGGAGAGGGAGGAGAGAGAGGAGAGAGAGGAGAGAGAGGGGAGGGGAGGAGAGAGAGGGGAGGGGAGGAGAGAGGGGGAGGGGGGAGAGAGGGAGGGGGGAGAGAGAGGGAGGGGAGGGGAGGAGAGAGAGGGAGGGGGGAGAGAGAGGGAGGGGGGAGAGAGGGGGAGGGGAGAGGAGAGAGGGGGAGGAGATAGGGGGAGGGGAGAGGAGAGAGGGGGAGGGGAGAGGAGAGAGGGGGAGGGGAGAGGAGAGAGGGAGGGGAGGAGAGGAGAGAGAGAGCGGGGGAGGAGAGGAGAGAAGGGGAGGAGAGGAGAGAGGGGGAGGAGAGAGAGGGGGAGGAGAGAGAGGGGGAGGAGAGAGGGGAGGAGAGAGAGGGAAGGAGAGAGAGGGAAGGAGAGAGAGGGAAGGAGAGAGAGGGAAGGAGAGAGAGGGAAGGAGAGGAGAGGAGAGAGGGGAGGGGAGGAGAGAGGGGAGGGGAGGGGAGAGAGGGGGGAGGAGAGAGAGGGGAGGAGAGAGAGGGGAGGAGAGAGAGGGGAGGAGAGAGGAGAGGAGAGGGGAGGGGAGGGGAGAGGAGAGAGAGGGAGGGGAGGAGAGACGGGAGGGGAGGAGAGACGGAAGGGGAGGAGAGACGGAAGGGGAGGAGAGACGGAAGGGGAGGAGAGACGGAAGGGGAGGAGAGACGGAAGGGGAGAGAGGGGAGGAGAGGGGAGAGAGGGGAGAGAGGGGAGAGGGGAGGAGAGGGAAGAGAGGAGAGGGAAGAGAGGGGAGGGAAGAGAGGGAAGAGAGGGGAGGGAAGAGAGGGAAGAGAGGGGAGGGAAGAGAGGGGAGGGAAGAGAGGGAAGAGAGGGGAGAGAGGGGAGAGAGGGGAGGAGAGGGAAGAGAGGGGAGGAGAGAGGGGAGGGGAGGAGAGAGGGGAGGGGAGGGGAGGGGAGGAGAGAGGGGAGGGGAGGGGAGGGGAGAGAGAGGGGAGGGGAGGGGAGGGTAGATAACAGATAATAGAAGTGGAAGAGGGGAGTGAGAAGAGAGGAAAGACGAGAGATAAGTGACATATAGACATGACAAACACATGGAATGTGGAGTGAAGAGGAATAACAAGATGGGACCAGAGACAAAGACGAGAGTTTAAGATGAAAGAGATTGAGCGCAAGAGTAAGAGCAAGAAAGAGAGAGGGTGAGACAGAGAGGAAAGCGACTGAGAAAGAGAGAGGGTGAGACAGAGAGGAAAGCGACTGAGAAAGAGAGGGTGAGACAGAGAGGAAAGAGATTGAGAAAGAGAGAGGGTGAGACAGAGAGGAAAGAGATTGAGAAAGAGAGAGGGTGAGACAGAGAGGAAAGAGATTGAGGAAGTGCGTGTTACCTTCTCTGTGAGCTGCCCGAAGGCAGTCTCGAGCTGAGCAAACATGCCATCGAAGGCCACCAGCAGCATCTGACCGGCAGACATCTTAGGAGAGTCCTGTCCTGCTGAGTCCACACTGCCCCCTGGAGGCTGCATCAGCTGAGAGTACTGGGCCCGCAACATCCTACAATAACATAACCAGTTAACACTAACCCTACTACCTGTGTCCCTGTCCTAACCTGGTGATGTGGAGGCAGTGTGTTTTCCTGTCCTAACCTGGTGATGTGGAGACAGTGTGTGTGTGTTCCTCTAGACAGTGTGTGTGTTCCTCTGTGTCCTAACCTGGTGATGTGGAGACAGTGTGTTTCCCTGTCCTAACTTGGTGATGTGGAGACAGTGTGTTCCCCTGTCCTAACCTGGTGATGTGGAGACAGTGTGTTCCCCTGTCCTAACCTGGTGATGTGGAGACAGTGTGTTCCCCTGTCCTAACCTGGTGATGTGGAGACAGTGTGTTCCCCTGTCCTAACCTGGTGATGTGGAGACACTGTTCCCCTGTCCTAACCTGGTGATGTGGAGACACTGTGTTCCCCTGTCCTAACCTGGTGATGTGGAGACACTGTGTTCCCCTGTCCTAACCTGGTGATGTGGAGACACTGTTCCCCTGTCCTAACCTGGTGATGTGGAGACACTGTTCCCCTGTCCTAACCTGGTGATGTGGAGGCAGTGTGTTTCCCTGTCCTAACCTGGTGATGTGGAGACAGTGTGTTCCCCTGTCCTAACCTGGTGATGTGGAGACAGTGTGTTCCCCTGTCCTAACCTGGTGATGTGGAGACACTGTTCCCCTGTCCTAACCTGGTGATGTGGAGACACTGTGTTCCCCTGTCCTAACCTGGTGATGTGGAGACACTGTGTTCCCCTGTCCTAACCTGGTGATGTGGAGACAGTGTTCCCCTGTCCTAACCTGGTGATGTGGAGACACTGTGTGCCCCTGTCCTAACCTGGTGATGTGGAGACACTGTTCCCCTGTCCTAACCTGGTGATGTGGAGACACTGTTCCCCTGTCCTAACCTGGTGATGTGGAGACAGTGTGTTCCCCTGTCCTAACCTGGTGATGTGGAGACACTGTGTACCCCTGTCCTAACCTGGTGATGTGGAGACAGTGTGTTCCCCTGTCCTAACCTGGTGATGTGGAGACACTGTTCCCCTGTCCTAACCTGGTGATGTGGAGACACTGTTCCCCTGTCCTAACCTGGTGATGTGGAGACAGTGTGTTCCCCTGTCCTAACCTGGTGATGTGGAGACAGTGTGTTCCCCTGTCCTAACCTGGTGATGTGGAGACACTGTGTTTCCGCCTCGTGCTCCAGGCCCATGGCGGCGCTGCGGAGGTGTGTGTGCAGGGCGTCGGCCAGCCCCTGCAGGGAGACCCCGTCTGCACATTGCTCCACTAAGAAGTCCAGCTCAGACAGCATGGTCTCTAGGGTCGCCTCTCCCTTCAACATGCAGCGCAGAGCCTCCGGGAAGATGATCTGACGGAAGTTAGTGTTCAACTCCTGGAGGGAGGAGAGAGAGATCAGCCATAAAGACAAATGGACAAGTAAAGGTGGGCAACGACATTCTGATACATTAGTGGTGGTGGGGGGAGAGAGAGAGAGAGATCAGCCATGTTCTGCAGGTTGTCCTCTAACCAGTGATGTAACAATATCTCCAGTTTCCATGTGGTTTCTGAGTTGTGGTGTATCAACAGTACATATCCTCCCTAATCGATGAGTGCCACTTGTCAAAAGTGCGTGTGCAGTTTATAAGGTGCTCGTTTAAAATAATCCAGGTAATATGATTACCATTGTTGCACAGGTCCTGTATGTAGAGATAGTACATTTTATGTTTAGGTTTTCAACATATCACAAACTGGTTCTGCATATTGGTTATTGATTTGGACACTTTAAAACAGTGTTTTGATATTGGTCTATTTATCAATATGTCTTGTCAACAGGAAGCAGCGACAGAATCATTTAACTTAAGTTTCAGAACTATAAAATGGAACTTTCAACATCATTTCCAATGGTATTGTACTTAAATCAGGTAAAAACTGCTGAATGAGTCCAAAGACGTGCTGTGATTGATTTATTTTGATGATATAGCAGAAATCACCAAAATGGGCCTGTCCTGCCTAACTTTAGCAATCAGGGCTTTCAATTATTATTATTAATTTTTTTAAAGACACAGGCCAGGAAACGTCAAACTTTGTTTCCCATTCACTTTTCCTATTGTAAACGAGGAGCTAGGGTGCATATAACATAACATGGAGAGAGAGAAGGAAATGCAGCTTTACCATCGGGGTGGACCCTTTCCACGCATACTAAAATCTTGGTACTTTTGGTGACTCTTACCCACATTTCCTACTCTATGAATATGACCATAGCGCATGATTTATGGCCTTTATGGGGGGGGGGGGGGGGGGGGGGATTCTTAATGTATTGCCAGCAGTAAGATTTGAGTTTGATTTCCAAAAAGAGAAGGACTGTAGTTTTCAAATGATGTGTTACTTTCTATTTTCTGATATTTTTTGGGAGGGGAGGGGAACCCCCAAACCCGGTACAGGTCCAAAACAACCACTCAGAGTTAACCAGGTAAAATTATGTTTTTAAACTAAATAAATGGAGCGAAAATTTGAGTGGTCGTTTTTTTCTCTCCTGTGAACGCTGAGAGATTTTTTGCGGAGCGGGGGAAAGGACGTTGAGGGGGATTTCTGACCGCTCAACTCCGCAGACACACACACACACACACACACACACACACACACACACACACACACACACACACCTCTATCCTCCACTACACACACACATCTCTATCCTCCACTACACACACACATCTCTATCCTCCACTACACACACACATCTCTATCCTCCACTACACACACACACACATCTCTATCCTCCACTACACACACACACCTCTATCCTCCACTACACACACACACCTCTATCCTCCACTACACACACACACCTCTATCCTCCACTACACACACACACACCTCTATCCTCCACTACACACACACACCTCTATCCTCCACTACACACACACACCTCTATCCTCCACTACACACACACACACACACCTCTATCCTCCACTACACACACACACCTCTATCCTCCACTACACACCTCTTTCCTCCACTACACACCTCTATCCTCCACTACACACCTCTATCCTCCACTACACACCTCTATCCTCCACTACACACCTCTATCCTCCACTACACACCTCTATCCTCCACTACACACCTCTATCCTCCACTACACACACACACCTCTATCCTCCACTACACACACACCTCTATCCTCCACTACACACACACCTCTATCCTCCACTACACACACACACCTCTATCCGCCACTACACACACACACCTCTATCCTCCACTACATACACACACACACCTCTATCCGCCACTACACACACACACACACACCTCTATCCTCCACTACACACACACACCTCTATCCGCCACTACACACACACACACACCTCTATCCTCCACTACACACACACACACACACACACCTCTATCCTTCACTACACACACACACCTCTATCCTCCACTACACACACACACCTCTATCCTCCACTACACACACACACACCTCTATCCACCACTACACACACACACACACACACCTCTATCCTCCACTACACACACACCTCTATCCTCCACTACACACACACCTCTATCCTCCACTACACACACACACACACACACACACCTCTATCCGCCACTACACCCCTATCCTCCACTACACACACACACACACACCTCTATCCTCCACTACACACACACACCTCTATCCTCCACTACACACACACACACACACACCTCTATCCGCCACTACACACACACACCTCTATCCTCCACTAGACACACCTCTATCCTCCACTACACACACACACCTCTATCCTCCACTACACACACACACACACACACACACCTCTATCCTCCACTACACACACACACACACACACCTCTATCCTCCACTACACACACACACACACACACACCTCTATCCTCCACTACACACACACACCTCTATCCTCCACTACACACACACACACACCTCTATCCTCCACTACACACCTCTATCCTCCACTACACACCTCTATCCTCCACTACACACACACACACACACACCTCTATCCTCCACTACACACACACACACCTCTATCCTCCACTACACACACACACACACCTCTATCCTCCACTACACACACACACCTCTATCCGCCACTACACACACACCTCTATCCTCCACTACACACACACACACACACACACACACACCTCTATCCTCCACTACACACACACACACACACACACACACACACACCTCTATCCGCCACTACACACACACCTCTATCCTCCACTACACACACACACACACACCTCTATCCTCCACTACACACACACACACACACCTCTATCCTCCACTACACCCACACACACCTCTATCCTTCACTACACACACCTCTATCCTCCACTACACACACACCCACCTCTATCCTCCACTACACACACACACCTCTATCCTCCACTACACACACACACCTATATCCACCACTACACACACACACACCTCTATCCTCCACTACACACACACACACACACACACCTCTATCCTCCACTACACACACACACCTCTATCCGCCACTACACACACACACACACACACACACCTCTATCCTCCACTACACACACACACACACACACACCTCTATCCTTCACTACACACACACACCTCTATCCTCCACTACACACACACCCACCTCTATCCTCCACTACACACACACACCTCTATCCTCCACTACACACACACACACTATATCCACCACTACACACACACACACCTCTATCCTCCACTACACACACACACACCTCTATCCTCCACTACACACACACCTCTATCCTCCACTACACACACACACACACACACACACCTCTATCCTCCACTACACACACACACCTCTATCCTCCACTACACACACACACACACACCTCTATCCTCCACTACACACACACACACCTCTATCCTCCACTACACACACACACACACACACACACACAAACACACACCTCTATCCTTCACTACACACACACACACACACCTCTATCCGCCACTACACAGACACACACACACACCTCTATCCGCCACTACACACACACCTCTATCCTCCACTACACACACACACACACACCTATCCTCCACTACACACACACCTCTATCCTCCACTACACACACACACACCTCTATCCTCCACTACACACACACACCTCTATCCTCCACTACACACACACACCTCTATCCTCCACTACACACACACACCTCTATCCTCCACTACACACACACACCTCTATCCTCCACTACACACACACACACACACACACACACACCTCTATCTGCCACTACACACACACACACACACCTCTATCCTCCACTACACACACACACCTCTATCCTCCACTACACACACACACCTCTATCCTCCACTACACACACACACCTCTATCCTCCACTACACACACACACACACCTCTATCCTCCACTACACACACACACACACACACACCTCTATCCTCCACTACACACACACACACACACACCTCTATCCTCCACTACACACACACCTCTATCCTCCACTACATACACACACACACCTCTATCCTTCACTACACACACACACACACCTCTATCCTCCACTACACACACACCCACCTCTATCCTCCACTACACACACACACCTCTATCCTCCACTACACACACACACCTATATCCACCACTACACACACACACACCTCTATCCTCCACTACACACACACACACACACACACCTCTATCCTCCACTACACACACACACCTCTATCCGCCACTACACACACACACACACACACACACACCTCTATCCTCCACTACACACACACACACACACACCTCTATCCTCACTACACACACACACCTCTATCCTCCACTACACACACACACCTCTATCCTCCACTACACACACACACACCTATATCCACCACTACACACACACACACCTCTATCCTCCACTACACACACACACACCTCTATCCTCCACTACACACACACCTCTATCCTCCACTACACACACACACACACACACACACCTCTATCCTCCACTACACACACACACCTCTATCCTCCACTACACACACACACACACACCTCTATCCTCCACTACACACACACACACCTCTATCCTCCACTACACACACACACACACACACACACAAACACACCTCTATCCTCACTACACACACACACACACCTCTATCCGCCACTACACAGACACACACACCTCTATCCGCCACTACACACACACCTCTATCCTCCACTACACACACACACACACACCTCTATCCTCCACTACACACACACCTCTATCCTCCACTACACACACACACACCTCTATCCTCCACTACACACACACACCTCTATCCTCCACTACACACACACACCTCTATCCTCCACTACACACACACACCTCTATCCTCCACTACACACACACACCTCTATCCTCCACTACACACACACACACACACACACACACACCTCTATCTGCCACTACACACACACACACACACCTCTATCCTCCACTACACACACACACCTCTATCCTCCACTACACACACACACCTCTATCCTCCACTACACACACACCTCTATCCTCCACTACACACACACACACACCTCTATCCTCCACTACACACACACACACACACACACCTCTATCCTCCACTACACACACACACACACACACCTCTATCCTCCACTACACACACACCTCTATCCTCCACTACATACACACACACCTCTATCCTCCACTACACACACACACACACCTCTATCCTCCACTACACACACACACACACACCTCTATCCTCCACTACACACACACCTCTATCACACACACACACACACCTCTATCCTCCACTACACACACACCTCTATCCTCCACTTCACACACACACCTCTATCCTCCACTACACACACACACCTCTATCCTCCACTACACACACACACACCTCTATCCTCCACTACACACACACCTCTATCCACCACTACACACACACCTCTATCCACCACTACACACACACACCTCTATCCACCACTACACACACACACACACACACACACACCTCTATCCTCCACTACACACACACCTCTATCCTCCACTACACACACACACACACACACCTCTATCCTCCACTACACACACACACACACACACACCCACCTCTATCCTCCACTACACACACACACACCTCTATCCTCCACTACACACACACACACACACACACACACCTCTATCCTCCACTACACACACACACACACCTCTCTATCCTCCACTACACACACACACACCTCTATCCTCCACTACACACACACACACCTCTATCCTCCACTACACACACACACACACACACCTCTATCCGCCACTACACACACACACACACACTTCTATCCGCCACTACACACACACACACATACCTCTATCCGCCACTACACACACACACCTCTATCCTCCACTACACACACACACACCTCTATCCTCCACTACACACACACACCTCTATCCTCCACTACACACACACCTCTATCCTCCACTACACACACACCTCTATCCTCCACTACACACACACCTCTATCCTCCACTACACACACACACACACACACACACCTCTATCCTCACTACACACACACACACACACACACCTCTATCCGCCACTACACACACACACACACACACACACACACCTCTATCCGCCACTACACACACACCTCTATCCTCCACTACACACCACACACACACCTCTATCCTCCACTACACACACACACACACCTCTATCCTCCACTACACACACACACACCTCTATCCTCCACTACACACACACACCTCTATCCTCCACTACACACACACACCTCTATCCTCCACTACACACACACACACCTCTATCCTCCACTACACACACACACCTCTATCCTCCACTACACACACACACCTCTATCCTCCACTACACACACACACACACACACACACCTCTATCCTCCACTACACACACACACACACACCTCTATCCTCCACTACACACACACACACCTCTATCCTCCACTACATACACACACACCTCTATCCTCCACTACACACACACACCTCTATCCTCCACTACACACACACACCTCTATCCTCCACTACACACACACACACACCTCTATCCTCCACTACACACACACACACACACCTCTATCCTCACTACACACACACACACCTCTATCCTCCACTACACACACACACCTCTATCCTCCACTACACACACACACCTCTATCCTCCACTACACACACACACCTCTATCCTCCACTACACACACACACACACACACACACACACACACCTCTATCCGCCACTACACACACACCCTCTATCCTCCACTACACACACACACACACACCTCTATCCTCCACTACACACACACACACACCTCTATCCTCCACTACACACACACACACCTCTATCCTCCACTACACACACACACCTCTATCCTCCACTACACACACACACCTCTATCCTCCACTACACACACACACCTCTATCCTCCACTACACACACACACCTCTATCCTCCACTACACACACACACCTCTATCCTCCACTACACACACACACACACACACACACCTCTATCCTCCACTACACACACACACACACACCTCTATCCTCCACTACACACACACACACCTCTATCCTCCACTACAACACACACCCCTCTATCCTCCACTACACACACACACCTCTATCCTCCACTACACACACACACCTCTATCCTCCACTACACACACACACACACCTCTATCCTCCACTACACACACACACACACACCTCTATCCTTCACTACACACACACACACCTCTATCCTCCACTACACACACACACCTCTATCCTCCACTACACACACACACCTCTATCAGCCACTACACACACACACACACACCTCTATCCTCCACTACACACACACACCTCTATCCTCCACTACACACACAAACCTCTATCCTCCACTACACACACACACCTCTATCCTCCACTACACACACACACCTCTATCCTCCACTACACACACACACACCTCTATCCTCCACTACACACACACACCTCTATCCTCCACTACACACACACCTCTATCCTCCACTACACACACACACACACACACCTCTATCCTCCACTACACACACACACACACACCTCTATCCTCCACTACACACACACCTCTATCCTCCACTACATACACACCTCTATCCTCCACTACACACACACACACACCTCTATCCTCCACTACACACACACACACACCTCTATCCTCCACTACACACACACCTCTATCACACACACACACACACCTCTATCCTCCACTACACACACACCTCTATCCTCCACTTCACACACACACCTCTATCCTCCACTACACACACACACCTCTATCCTCCACTACACACACACACACCTCTATCCTCCACTACACACACACACCTCTATCCACCACTACACACACACCTCTATCCACCACTACACACACACACACACACACACCTCTATCCACCACTACACACACACACACCTCTATCCTCCACTACACACACACAGACACCTCTATCCTCCACTACACACACACCTCTATCCTCCACTACACACACACACACACACACCTCTATCCTCCACTACACACACACACACACACACACACCCACCTCTATCCTCCACTACACACACACACACACCTCTATCCTCCACTACACACACACACACACACACACACCTCTATCCTCCACTACACACACACACACACACACACACACACCTCTATCCTCCACTCCACTACACACACACACACACACACCTCTCTATCCTCCACTACACACACACACACACCTCTATCCTCCACTACACACACACACCTCTATCCGCCACTACACACACACACACACACACACTTCTATCCGCCACTACACACACACACACATACCTCTATCCGCCACTACACACACACACACACCTCTATCCTCCACTACACACACACACACCTCTATCCTCCACTACACACACACACCTCTATCCTCCACTACACACACACCTCTATCCTCCACTACACACACACCTCTATCCTCCACTACACACACACACACCCTCTATCCTCCACTACACACACACACCTCTATCCTCCACTACACACACACACACCTCTATCCTCCACTACACACACACACACCTCTATCCTCCACTACACACACACACACACACACACACCTCTATCCTCCACTACACACACAAACACCTCTATCCTCCACTACACACACACCTCTATCCTCCACTACACACACACACCTCTATCCTCCACTACACACACACACCTCTATCCTCCACTACACACACACACCTCTATCCTCCACTACACACACACACACCTCTATCCTCCACTACACACACACACACACACCTCTATCCTCCACTACACACACACACACCTCTATCCTCCACTACACACACACACACACCTCTATCCTCCACTACACACACACACACACCTCTATCCTCCACTACACACACACACACCTCTATCCTCCACTACACACACACCTCTATCCTCCACTACACACACACACACACACCTCTATCCTCCACTACACACACACACACACACCTCTATCCTCCACTACACACACACACACACACACACCTCTATCCTCCACTACACACACACCCACCTCTATCCTCCACTACACACACACCCTCTATCCACCACTACACACACACACACACACCTCTATCCTCCACTACACACACACACACACCTCTATCCTCCACTACACACACACACACACATACACCTCTATCCTCCACTACACACACACACACACACACACCTCTATCCTCCACTACACACACACACCTCTATCCTCCACTACACACACACACACACAAACACACACCTCTATCCTTCACTACACACACACACACACCTCTATCCGCCACTACACAGACACACACACACACCTCTATCCGCCACTACACACACACACCTCTATCCTCCACTACACACACACACACACACCTCTATCCTCCACTACACACACACACACATCTCTATCCTCCACTACACACACACACCTCTATCCTCCACTACACACACACACCTCTATCCTCCACTACACACACACACCTCTATCCTCCACTACACACACACACCTCTATCCTCCACTACACACACACACACACACACACACACCTCTATCCGCTACACACACACACACACACCTCTATCCTCCACTACACACACACACCTCTATCCTCCACTACACACACACACCTCTATCCTCCACTACACACACACACCTCTATCCTCCACTACACACACACACACCTCTATCCTCCACTACACACACACACACCTCTATCCTCCACTACACACACACACACACCTCTATCCTCCACTACACACACACACACACACCTCTATCCTCCACTACACACACACCTCTATCCTCCACTACACACACACACCTCTATCAGCCACTACACACACACACACACACACCTCTATCCTCCACTACACACACACACCTCTATCCTCCACTACACACACACACCTCTATCCTCCACTACACACACACACCTCTATCCTCCACTACACACACACACCTCTATCCTCCACTACACACACACACCTCTATCCTCCACTACACACACACACCTCTATCCTCCACTACACACACACCTCTATCCTCCACTACACAAACCACACACACACACACACCTCTATCCTCCACTACACACACACACACACACCTCTATCCTCCACTACACACACACCTCTATCCTCCACTACATACACACACCTCTATCCTCCACTACACACACACACACACCTCTATCCTCCACTACACACACACACACCTCTATCCTCCACTACACACACACCTCTATCACACACACACACACACCTCTATCCTCCACTACACACACACCTCTATCCTCCACTTCACACACACACCTCTATCCTCCACTACACACACACACCTCTATCCTCCACTACACACACACACACCTCTATCCTCCACTACACACACACACCTCTATCCACCACTACACACACACCTCTATCCACCACTACACACACACACACACACACACACCTCTATCCACCTACACACACACACACACACACCTCTATCCTCCACTACACACACACAGACACCTCTATCCTCCACTACACACACACCTCTATCCTCCACTACACACACACACACACACACCTCTATCCTCCACTACACACACACACACACACACCCACCTCTATCCTCCACTACACACACACACACCTCTATCCTCCACTACACACACACACACACACACACACCTCTATCCTCCACTACACACACACACACACACACACACACACCTCTCTATCCTCCACTACACACACACACACCTCTATCCTCCACTACACACACACACACCTCTATCCTCCACTACACACACACACACACACACACCTCTATCCGCCACTACACACACACACACACACTTCTATCCGCCACTACACACACACACACATACCTCTATCCGCCACTACACACACACCTCTATCCTCCACTACACACACACACCTCTATCCTCCACTACACACACACACCTCTATCCTCCACTAACACACACACACCTCTATCCACTACACACACACCTCTATCCTCCACTACACACACACCTCTATCCTCCACTACACACACACCTCTATCCTCCACTACACACACACACACACACACAACCTCTATCCTCACTACACACACACACACACACACACCATCCGCCACTACACACACACACACACACACCTCTATCCGCCACTACACACACACCTCTATCCTCCACTACACACACACACACACACCTCTATCCTCCACTACACACACACACACACCTCTATCCTCCACTACACACACACACACCTCTATCCTCCACTACACACACACACCTCTATCCTCCACTACACACACACACCTCTATCCTCCACTACACACACACACCTCTATCCTCCACTACACACACACACCTCTATCCTCCACTACACACACACACACACACACACCTCTATCCTCCACTACACACACACCTCTATCCTCCACTACATACACACACACCTCTATCCTCCACTACACACACACACCTCTATCCTCCACTACACACACACACACCTCTATCCTCCACTACACACACACACACACCTCTATCCTCCACTACACACACACACACACACACCTCTATCCTTCACTACACACACACACCTCTATCCTCCACTACACACACACACCTCTATCCTCCACTACACACACACACCTCTATCCTCCACTACACACACACACACCTCTATCCTCCACTACACACACACACCTCTATCCTCCACTACACACACACACACCTCTATCCTCCACTACACACACACACACACACACCTCTATCCTCCACTACATACACACACACACACACCTCTATCCTCCACTACACACACACCTCTATCCTCCACTACACACACACACACACACCTCTATCCTCCACTACACACACACACCTCTATCCTCCACTACACACACACACCTCTATCCTCCACTACACACACACACCTCTATCCTCCACTACACACACACACATCTCTATCCTCCACTACACACACACACACACACCTCTATCCTCCACTACACACACACACCTCTATCCTCCACTACACACACACACCTCTATCCTCCACTACACACACACACACCTCTATCCTCCACTACACACACACACACCTCTATCCTCCACTACACACACACCTCTATCCTCCACTACACACACACCTCTATCCTCCACTACACACACACACCTCTATCCTCCACTACACACACACACACACCTCTATCCTCCACTACACACACACACACACCTCTATCCTCCACTACACACACACCTCTATCACACACACACACACACCTCTATCCTCCACTACACACACACCTCTATCCTCCACTTCACACACACACCTCTATCCTCCACTACACACACACACCTCTATCCTCCACTACACACACACACACCTCTATCCTCCACTACACACCTATCACCACTACACACACACCTCTATCCACCACTACACACACACACACACACCTCTATCCTCCACTACACACACACACACACACACCTCTATCCTCCACTACACACACACACCTCTATCCTCCACTACACACACACACACACCTCTATCCTCCACTACACACACACACACACACACACCTCTATCCTCCACTCACTACACACACACACACACACACCTCTCTATCCTCCACTACACACACACACCTCTATCCTCCACTACACACACACACACACACCTCTATCCGCCACTACACACACACACACACACACACACACTTCTATCCGCCACTACACACACACACAACCTCTATCCGCCACTACACACACACACACACCTCTATCCTCCACTACACACACACACCTCTATCCTCCACTACACACACACACCTCTATCCTCCACTACACACACACACCTCTATCCTCCACTACACACACACCTCTATCCTCCACTACACACACACCTCTATCCTCCACTACACACACACACACCCTCTATCCTCCACTACACACACACACACCTCTATCCTCCACTACACACACACCTCTATCCTCCACTACACACACACACACCTCTATCCTCCACTACACACACACACACACACACCTCTATCCTCCACTACACACACACACACCTCTATCCTCCACTACACACACACCTCTATCCTCCACTACACACACACACCTCTATCCTCCACTACACACACACACACCTCTATCCTCCACTACACACACACACACCTCTATCCTCCACTACACACACACACACCTCTATCCTCCACTACACACACACACACCTCTATCCTCCACTACACACACACACCTCTATCCTCCACTACACACACACACCTCTATCCTCCACTACACACACACACACCTCTATCCTCCACTACACACACACACACACCTCTATCCTCCACTACACACACACACCTCTATCCTCCACTACACACACACACACCTCTATCCTCCACTACACACACACCTCTATCCTCCACTACACACCACACACACACACCTCTATCCTCCACTACACACACACACACACACACACCTCTATCCTCCACTACACACACACACACACACACACACCTCTATCCTCCACTACACACACACACACCTCTATCCTCCACTACACACACACCTCTATCCACCACTACACACACACACACCTCTATCCTCCACTACACACACACACACACACACACACACACACCTCTATCCTCCACTACACACACACACACACACACACCTCTATCCTCCACTACACACACACACACACACACACCTCTATCCTCCACTACACACACACACACACACACCTCTATCCTCCACTACACACACACACACCTCTATCCTCCACTACACACACACACACACACCTCTATCCTCCACTACACACACACACCTCTATCCTCCACTACACACACACACCTCTATCCTCCACTACACACCTCTATCCTCCACTACACACACACACACACCTCTATCCTCCACTACACACACACACACACCTCTATCCTCCACTACACACACACACACACACACACCTCTATCCTCCACTACACACACACACACACACACACACCTCTATCCTCCACTACACACACACACACACACACACACCTCTATCCACCACTACACACACACACCTCTATCCTCCACTACACACACACACACACCTCTATCCTCCACTACACACACACACACCTCTATCCTCCACTACACACACACCTCTATCCTCCACTACACACACACACACACCTCTATCCTCCACTACACACACACACACACCTCTATCCTCCACTACACACACACACCTCTATCCTCCACTACACACACACACCTCTATCCTCCACTACACACACACACCTCTATCCTCCACTACACACACACCTCTATCCTCCACTACACACACACACACCTCTATCCTCCACTACACACACACACACACACACCTCTATCCTCCACTACACACACACACACACCTCTATCCTCCACTACACACACACCTCTATCCTCCACTACACACACACACACACACACACACCTCTATCCTCCACTACACACACACACACACACACACACACCTCTATCCTCCACTACACACACACACACCTCTATCCTCCACTACACACACACACACACACCTCTATCCTCCACTACACACACACACACCTCTATCCTCCACTACACACACACACACACACTCTATCCGCCACTACACACACACACACACCTCTATCCGCCACTACACACACACACACCTCTATCCTCCACTACACACACACCCACCTCTATCCTCCACTACACACACACACACACCTCTATCCTCCACTACACACACACACACCTCTATCCTCCACTACACACACACCTCTATCCTCCACTACACACACACACACCTCTATCCACCACTACACACACACACCTCTATCCTCCACTACACACACACCTCTATCCTCCACTACACACACACACACACACCTCTATCCTCCACTACACACACACACACACACCTCTATCCTCCACTACACACACACACCTCTATCCTCCACTACACACACACACACACCTCTATCCTCCACTACACACACACACACACCTCTATCCTCCACTACACACACACACCTCTATCCTCACTACACACACCTCTATCCTCCACTACACACACACACACACACCTCTATCCTCCACTACACACACACACACACCTCTATCCTCCACTACACACACACCTCTATCCTCCACTACACACACCTCTATCTCTACACACACACACACACCTCTATCCTCCACTACACACACACACCTCTATCCTCCACTACACACACACACACACCTCTATCCTCCACTACACACACACACCTCTATCCTCCACTACACACACACACCTCTATCCTCCACTACACACACACACCTCTATCCTCCACTACACACACACACCTCTATCCTCCACTACACAGACACCTCTATCCACCACTACACCACACACACACACACACACCTCTATCCTCCACTACACACACACACACACACACACTCACCTCTTCCACTACACACACACACACACCTCTATCCTCCACTACACACACACACACACCTCTATCCTCCACTACACACACACACACCTCTATCCTCCACTACACACACACCTCTATCCTCCACTACACACACACACCTCTATCCTCCACTACACACACACACCTCTATCCTCCACTACACACACACACCTCTATCCTCCACTACACACACACACCTCTATCCTCCACTACACACACACACCTCTATCCTCCACTACACACACACACCTCTATCCTCCACTACACACACACACCTCTATCCTCCACTACACACACACACCTCTATCCTCCACTACACACACACACCTCTATCCTCACTACACACACACACCTCTATCACACACACACACACACACACACCTCTATCCTCCACTACACACACACACACACACACCTCTATCCTCCACTACACACACACCTCTATCCTCCACTACACACACACACACCTCTATCCTCCACTACACACACACACCTATATCCACCACTACACACACACACAAACACACCTC
>NC_139989.1:70072447-70165635 GCF_964263955.1 Coregonus lavaretus
AATGGAAACTGAAAAAATACTTACAGTGTGGCTTGTCAACTCTCACATATGACATTGTATGCGTTCCAAATGGCACCCTATTCCCTATATAGTGCACTACTTTTGATCATGGCCCATAGGGTAAAAAGTAGTGCACTATATAGGGAATAGGTGTCATTTGGGACACGGTCATTGAGTGACAAAGTTTTTATTACCTGTGTCTATTCTCCCCTGTTAGTTTTCCTCACTGGAATAATCAGTGTCAATTTAACCTTTCACCTGCATGGTGAGAAGTTGCTTGGTTGTTTCACTTTTCCGTCATTCCCTGGATAAACACTTAACGGGTTAACCCCACCTACACCTGAGGGAATTAACCAGTAGAGTCAACAGAGTTTATTTACGTAACCTTCCATAAACGTTAACCTCCAGGAGCTACTGTTGGGGTCGTCAAAGATAGCCTATGTTTATGTTCTTACATTTTGTATCTAGCTAATGACTATTGTCTTTGACTGGGGACTGATTGTCTGTCCCGAAGTGGAGGTGACCGTTGGTTTCTGTTGCAACCTAGAGATTATTAGGCTAAATTCCATTGACGTGTGAGTGATGCAACACTCAAAACTGTAAAAGGACCCCCTTCCAATACATGCACGCACACGCACACGCACACGCACACACACACACACACCTCTATCCTCCACTACACACACACACACCTCTATCCTCCACTACACACACACCTCTATCCTCCACCGACCACACACACACACACCTCTATCCTCCACTACACACACACACACAACATCTATCCTCCACTACACACACACACACACCTCTATCCTCCACTACACACACACACACACACACCTCTATCCTCCACTACACACACACACACACCTCTATCCTCCACTACACACACACACACACACACACACCTCTATCCTCCACTACACACACACACCTCTATCCTCCACTACACACACACACCTCTATCCTCCACTACACACACACACACACCTCTATCCTCCACTACACACACACACACCTCTATCCTCCACTACACACACCACCTCTATCCTCCACTACACACACACACACACACCTCTATCCTCCACTACACACACACACACACACACACCTCTATCCTCCACTACACACACACACACCTCTATCCTCCACTACACACACACACACACCTCTATCCTCCACTACACACACACACACACACACACACCTCTATCCTCCACTACACACACACACACACACACACACCTCTATCCTCCACTACACACACACACACACACACCTCTATCCTCCACTACACACACACACACACACCTCTATCCTCCACTACACACACACACACACACACACACACCTCTATCCGCCACTACACACACACCTCTATCCGCCACTACACACACACACCTCTATCCGCCACTACACAGACACACACCTCTATCCGCCACTACACACACACACACACCTCTATCCGCCACTACACACAGGCTTCCACCCCCCTTCCACCCTTACCTGTAGACAGGTGTAGACGGCATTGGCCAGGTAGACGGTCTGGGCGGTCTCCTGCGGCGAGGGCAGGTCCAGATCGTGTGGGAGGAGCTGACACTGCCCCAGCAGCTGGACCAATGAGGTGATGTTACCGCTCATAGAACACAGCTCCTCCAGGAACCAGGCCCCGTCACGAGACGTCAACTCTACCAGCTGCCCCCCCGCCGCTGCTGCCGCTCCTTCCATCACCAGGTTACGCCTGGACCAGAGAGAGAACATTAGGTTTAGAAAGGGGGGGACCAGACACACATACACCCCTCTATCCCCCCCACCACACACGCTCACCCTGTCACAAGACGTAAGGAATACTAGTTGCTCCGTCAACCATCAGGTTACTGTCGAGACAGACAGACAGACAGACACAGACAGACAGACAGACCTGGTGAGGGCGCAGAGGGCTGATGAGATGATGGTGGCCAGGCTGAGAGAGCCCTGCTCTGGATTCTCCAGGAGGAACACACTGATGCAACGCTCTATCTCCTGAAGCTGTTCTTCACACGCATGTACCGTGGCGCCCTCGGCCTTGACGCGCTCCGCCTGGCGCAGAACACGCGTGTTGGTCTCTGACGCCTGGTGCTGCAAGGCCAGCTCAACACTGGACAGGAACTGGCACGACGCAAGGGGGGGCTGGGGGGCAAACTGGACCTCATACCTGGAGGGAGGAGAGTTTAGAGAGGAAGGTGGAGCACAGATTCATCAAATAATGAAATATTAGAATAAAGAGAGATGCGGACAGAAATACCAAGAAAAGGAGCCAGCTAATCCCAGAGGACCCTGACAGAGAAACAGAAAGAGAGAGAGACAGAGAAACAGACAGAAGCAGACAGAGAGAGAGACAGAAGCAGACAGAGAGAGAGACAGAAGCAGACAGAAAGAGAGACAGAAGCAGCCAGAGAGAGAGACAGAAGCAGACAGAGAGAGAGACAGAAGCAGACAGAGAGAGAGACAGAAGCAGACAGAGAGAGAGACAGAAGCAGACAGAGAGAGAGAGACAGAGAGGGGGTGAAGGAAGGAGAAAGGACAGAGAGAGGAGGAGGAATGAGAAGGAAAGACATGACGGCGTGAGACGGTAAGAAAGAGAGAAAGTGAAGAGAAAGCCAGCACGTGTCCACTCCAACTCACTGTCTGTATATCTGCTGGCAGTGGTCAACAGTCATGTCACAGAGCAGCTCTTCCAGCCACTGTTTCCAGAGGTGGGCCCTGTGGCGCAGCAGCACGGCCCGCGGGTACAGCAGGGCCACAGTGGCATAGCTGTGCAGCTGCTCCAGACAGCCTCGCAGGGCCCCACGGCGCTGCTGCAGCAGGGAGCCCACCTCAGCCTCCAGGCCCTCGCACTGGCTGATTAGGTGGGCCTGGCCGGCGTTCTGCAGGAAGGCTGTGGCCGGGACGTAGCTGGGAGGGCCTGGGGGAGGGAGGAAGAGAGAGAGGGTTAGGCCAAATCAATCAGAACGATGGGGCTGCTGATGTCCTGCAGTAGGCTGGCTAGCTGTGAACACACACACACACACAGAACACCCTCTCCCACCTCTACAGACACTAACCCAGGTCTATAGGACTGCTGATGTCCTGCAGCAGACTGGCTAGCTGTGACCACACACAGAACACCCTCTCCCTCCTCTACAGACACTAACCCAGGTCTATAGGACTGCTGATGTCCTGCAGCAGACTGGCTAGCTGTGTGGCCTCCAGGCTGCTGAAGGCTGCTTGGTACTGGGACATCCACTGGTCCAGGTCCCCCTGCTTCCCCTGGATCAACTCCTGGACCGTACGCTGACGAGATGCTAGCTGGGTGTGCTCAGAGTACCTGTGGGGGGGGGAGGGCGAGAGAGAGGGGCCGTGTTCAAGAGCATCAAATCCGTGTTGCATTGTGACCGACTTCCTGATCTACAAATAATAAGGATCCTGGGACTGAACACCTCCCTCTGCAACTGGATCCTGTTCGCTGACGACACGACGGTGAGACAGCCTATAGGGAGGTGGTCAGAGACCCGGCAGTGTGGTGCCGGGACAACAACCTCTCCTACAACGTCAGCAAGACAAAGGAGCTGATCGTGGACCACAGGAAACGGAGGGGCTAGCACACCCCCATCCACATTGATGGGGCTTTAGTGGAGCGGGTCGAGAGCTTCAAGTTCATCGGTGTCCACATCACAAAAAATTAACATGGTCCATACATACCCACACAGTTGTGAAGAGGGCACGACAGCGCCTCTTACCCTTCAGGAGGCTGAAAAGATTTGGCATGGGCCCTCAGATCCTCAAAAAGTTATACAGCTGCACCATTGAGAGCATCTTGACTGGCTGCATCACGGCTAGGTATGGCAACTGCAAGGCACACGACTATAAGGCGCTACAGAGGGTAGTGCGTACGGCCCAGTACAACACTGGGGCCAAGCTCCCTGCCATCCAGGACCTATATACCAGGCGGTGTCAGAGGAAGGCCCAAACAATTGTCAAAGACTCCAGCCACCCAAGCCATAGACTGTTCTCTCTGCTACCGCATGGCAAGCGGTACCAGCGCACCAAGTCTGGAACCGACAGGACCCCGAACAGCTTCTACCCCCAAGCAGGGCGGCAGGTAGCCTAGCGGTTCAGAGCGTTGGGTCAGTAACCGAAAGGTCGCTGGTTCGAATCCCCAAACCGAATAGGTGAAAAATCTGTCAATGTGCCCTTGAGCAAATTGTAAATGTAAGCCATAACTGGTACTCCCTGTATATAGCCATGTTATTACCTGGTACTCCCTGTATATAGCCATGTTATATTCTACTTCCTGTATATAGCCATGTTATATTCTACTTCCTGTATATAGCCATGTTATATTCTACTCCCTGTATATAGCCATGTTATTACCTGGTACTCCCTGTATATAGCCATGTTATATTCTACTTCCTGTATATAGCCATGTTATATTCTACTCCCTGTATATAGCCATGTTATTACCTGGTACTCCCTGTATATAGCCATGTTATATTCTACTCCCTGTATATAGCCATGTTATATTCTACTTCCTGTATATAGCCATGTTATATTCTACTCCCTGTATATAGCCATGTTATATTCTACTCCCTGTATATAGCCATGTTATATTCTACTCCCTGTATATAGCCATGTTATATTCTACTCCCTGTATATAGCCATGTTATATTCTACTCCCTGTATATAGCCATGTTATATTCTACTCCCTGTATATAGCCATGTTATATTCTACTCCCTGTATATAGCCATGTTATATTCTACTCCCTGTATATAGCCATGTTATTACCTGGTACTCCCTGTATATAGCCATGTTATATTCTACTCCCTGTATATAGCCATGTTATATTCTACTCCCTGTATATAGCCATGTTATATTCTACTCCCTGTATATAGCCATGTTATATTCTACTCCCTGTATATAGCCATGTTATTTGTACTTTTTATTGTTATTCGTTATTTACTGTGTATTTATTCCTCGTGTTAATATTTCTATCTTTAACTCTGCGCTGTTGGAAAAGGACCTGTCAGTCAGCATTTCACAGTTTGTCTACACCGGTTGTTTACCAAGAATGTGACAAAATTTTATTTGAGTAGTTAGTTAGAGGTAATTTGTAGATCAGTCAGTAGGCAGTCGCCTGCACTGTCGGCTGCAATGTCAAACAAGCCCGGGGAGTTACTCAAACGTCTGTCTGTATGGCATAGGTCAGGGGTTACATAACTGTGTTCCAGGGTGAGTATGAGGTGGTCTGGGGTTAGAGGTCAGGGGTTACATAACTGTGTTCCAGGGTGAGTATGAGGTGGTCTGGGGTTAGAGGTCAGGGGTTACATAACTGTGTTCCAGGGTGAGTATGAGGTGGTCTGGGGTTAGAGGTCAGGGGTTACATAACTGTGTTCCAGGGTGAGTATGAGGTGGTCTGGGGTTAGAGGTCAGGGGTTACATAACTGTGTTCCAGGGTGAGTATGAGGTGGTCTGGGGTTAGAGGTCAGGGGTTACATAACTGTGTTCCAGGGTGAGTATGAGGTGGTCTGGGGTTAGAGGTCAGGGGTTACATAACTGTGTTCCAGGGTGAGTATGAGGTGGTCTGGGGTTAGAGGTCAGGGGTTACATAACTGTGTTCCAGGGTGAGTATGAGGTGGTCTGGGGTTAGAGGTCAGGGGTTACATAACTGTGTTCCAGGGTGAGTATGAGGTGGTCTGGGGTTAGAGGTCAGGGGTTACATAACTGTGTTCCAGGGTGAGTATGAGGTGGTCTGGGGTTAGAGGTCAGGGGTTACATAACTGTGTTCCAGGGTGAGTATGAGGTGGTCTGGGGTTAGAGGTCAGGGGTTACATAACTGTGTTCCAGGGTGAGTATGAGGTGGTCTGGGGTTAGAGGTCAGGGGTTACATAACTGTGTTCCAGGGTGAGTATGAGGTGGTCTGGGGTTAGAGGTCAGGGGTTACATAACTGTGTTCCAGGGTGAGTATGAGGTGGTCTGGGGTTAGAGGTCAGGGGTTACATAACTGTGTTCCAGGGTGAGTATGAGGTGGTCTGGGGTTAGAGGTCAGGGGTTACATAACTGTGTTCCAGGGTGAGTATGAGGTGGTCTGGGGTTAGAGGTCAGGGGTTACATAACTGTGTTCCAGGGTGAGTATGAGGTGGTCTGGGGTTAGAGGTCAGGGGTTACATAACTGTGTTCCAGGGTGAGTATGAGGTGGTCTGGGGTTAGAGGTCAGGGGTTACATAACTGTGTTCCAGGGTAAGTATGAGGTGGTCTGTGGTTAGAGGTCAGGGGTTACATAACTGTGTTCCAGGGTGAGTATGAGGTGGTCTGGGGTTAGAGGTCAGGGGTTACATAACTGTGTTCCAGGGTGAGTATGAGGTGGTCTGTGGTTAGAGGTGTAACCAACCTGTGTTCCAGGGTAAGTATGAGGTGGTCTGGGGTTAGAGGTGTAACCAACCTGTGTTCCAGGGTAAGTATGAGGTGGTCTGGGGTTAGAGGTCAGGGGTTACATAACTGTGTTCCAGGGTAAGTATGAGGTGGTCTGTGGTTAGAGGTGTAACCAACCTGTGTTCCAGGGTAAGTATGAGGTGGTCTGGGGTTAGAGGTGTAACCAACCTGTGTTCCAGGGTAAGTATGAGGTGGTCTGGGGTTAGAGGTGTAACCAACCTGTGTTCCAGGGTAAGTATGAGGTGGTCTGAGCAGCTCTCTGCCCCCTCCAGGAAGCTCATCTCCTCCAGGATCTTGGTGGTCATCTTCTCCCCCTGAGAGAGCAGCTTCTGCAGGGTGATGTACTCTTCCACCGCCCCCTCCACCTGGGGCAGGACGCCCAACATCTCCTCACGGTTCTTAAACCAGTTCACCTGGAGGGAGGGGGAGAGGGAGGAAGGAAAGGAGGGGAGGGAGGGGGAGAGGGAGGAAGGAAAGGAGGGGAGGGAGGACGGAAAGGAGGGGAGGGAGGGAGGAAGGAAAGGAGGGAGGGGAGAGAGAGGAAGGAAAGGAGGGGAGAGAGAGGTAGTGAAGGGAGGAAGATTTCAGTTGCCTTGTTATTTCAGCTACACACAGAACATCTGGTAAGGGGAACAGATCGTCTGAATTGGCACTCTCACTACATACAGTGCACTACTTCTATAAGGAACAGGGTGCCATTTCAGATGCAGAGATAGAGATGTATGTGACTACATGTGTCTGTGTCTCCCTGCTGACCTTGATCTCAGCGACGCGGGAGGAGAAGAGGGAACGTGTGATGTCTCTCTCCATCTCTCTCTTGCTCTGCTTGTTCTCTGCTTGCTGCCCCCCCCCTCCGTACACGGCCCCGGCGAAGCCCACCTCCCCCCCGGCCGTCCAGTCCACCAGAGGGTCGTAAACAAACGCCTCCAGCAGGGTCAGCAGCGTCTCCCGCCCACGACGCATCATCTGAACCACCTGACCAATCAAAGAGGAGAGAGGTTAGCATCATCTGGACCACCTGACGAATCAGAAAAGAGAAGATTAGAATATGGTTTGCATGTTTCAGAAACGTTCAAAAAATATATAATAACGTTTCAGGAATGTCTTCAAATGTGACAGGAACATTTTAGGAATGTTTATAAGTAAACAAGACTAAGTTGTAAGTGAAGTTTGGGGTGATCAACAGCCGACAAAGCCGGGAAATCCAAATGAGCTGCATCACAGCTTGGACACAGACATTACCTAAATGTTTCACTAGCTAGTGTACCTGTTCACAGGAGAGTCTGAAGAATGTTTCACTAGCTAGCGTACCTGTTCACAGGAGAGTCTGAAGAATGTTTCACTAGCTAGCGTACCTGTTCACAGGAGAGTCTGAAGAATGTTTCACTAGCTAGCGTACCTGTTCACAGGAGAGTCTGAAGAATGTTTCACTAGCTAGCGTACCTGTTCACAGGAGAGTCTGAAGAATGTTTCACTAGCTAGCGTACCTGTTCACAGGAGAGTCTGAAGAATGTTTCACTAGCTAGCGTACCTGTTCACAGGAGAGTCTGAAGAATGTTTCACTAGCTAGCGTACCTGTTCACAGGAGAGTCTGAAGAATGTTTCACTAGCTAGCGTACCTGTTCACAGGAGAGTCTGAAGAATGTTTCACTAGCTAGCATACCTGTTCACAGGAGAGTCTGAAGATGCCCTCCACCCCAGTCACTCCCAGGGCCGTCTCTATGTTGTGGGTCATACGGAACGGAACTTTCTCTGGTACACGCAGGCTCTTCCCTGGAGACCACACACACAGAGAAACACACACATAGAGAGCGATAGAGAGAAACATCACACACCAGTAGGACAAACAGCAGTGAAATCCACAGAGCAACTTGTCTAAACCAGGAGGGTTGCTTGTTCAAACCTCAAAAAAGAACTTAATTTATTTACCTTTCTCAAAGCAGACGTTGTAGTCGATGTGCACCACCTCTCCAGTTGTCATGTCAATCAGCACGTTGTCAAGGTGGCGGTCGCCGAGGCCAATGATGTAGCCCACCATAGACATCACAGCAGTGGACCTGGCGTAAGACTGTAGGAGGAGGAGGAGGAGGGAGCACAGGCCGAAGAGGAGAGGACCGTTCATTTACCATTAAATTAGCCACCAGTAATGTTTCATTTTTTCATTTTTATTTTTTACATTTTATGACTTCTCCAAGCATATTAGTCCAACATGGCTTCCTTTCCTTCATCTGCCCTAGTCAGAAAGACCTAGCCAGGTAGATCCACAGAGTAAGATAGAGGACCTTTTCCTATGGAAATTAACACAGACACAAAGATGAGTCCTCTATCCAACTCTATGGGTGGATCCTTTATATAAACGTCTTTTTATACAGTATTTGTTAATGTCTTTGATATTATGAGCTGCATGGGGATTGGGAGGATGAGGACATTCCATGTAATTATTTCTGTCACTGGTGGGTGCCAGAAGGTCTGCGTGCCAAGACAGCTTGGGGGCCACTGGTGCTGATCTTAGAAGGAGTATGTGATGGAATATCCTGACTAGGGTGCAACACAATACCATATAGGGTGATACTATTGTTGTTGGGAGTGACACTCAATGGTTGGCAACTGTTGGATGGAATTAGCTTGCAAAGACTTATATAAACTGAGAGATTTTGTATGCCTATCATTCAGATGACAATAGGCTACGCCCGTACCGCTTGTCATGTGAATCCGGTACTGTAATATTAAATACCCTGAACCAACTCTCCATCTATGTGTGTAACTATTCTCTTACATCCTGAAGTACTCGATACCAGAGAAACTCGTCATAACAATCCTATATCAAATCTTAGTTCCGCCATGTTTTCATCTTTTGTGTTTTTATCAGGGAAAGGATACAAGGATAAGAAGCCTCACCACCTGTGTGACCTCTAACCCTTGACTGACCCCCAATAAACCCTGTTATGACCTCTGACCCCCGCTCACCTGTGTGACCCTCCACCACTCGCTAGGCGTGGTACAAGAGCACCACAGCTCCTTGGCCAGCAGGTTAGGGGGCGTGGACGCCATCAGCTCCTTAAGCACCTCCCTCATCACGCTGAGCGGCCAATCGCGCCGCGAAACGTCCAGGCTGAGCCCCACCCCCTTCAGGGCGGGGCCTATCTTGCTGTAGTAGAGCTCACTGGGCCGTGGGACCAGAGGGAGGGGCTGGGGCTGCTGCTGGAACGAATCCTGGGCCTGGGGGGAGGAGGGAGAGGGAGAACGGGGGGAGAGAGGGATGAGAGGGGGGAGAGAGGGATGGGGGGAGGAGAGAGAGGAGTACAGAGAGGGGGGGAGAGAGGAGAGGGGGGGAGAGAGGAGAGGGGGGGAGAGAGGAGAGGGGGGGAGAGAGGAGAGAGGGATGAGAGAGGGAGGGATGAGAGAGGAGTACAGAGAGGCCTCAAGGCCAATGGCCCCACCAATGTGTTTGGCTTTGCCATAGTTTCAATGTTGAATGTTGTATTTATTGAGCGCTACACATTCACAGAGAATGTTCCTACAAAACATAACTCAAACGCACACCTCCACCCACACACACTACCTTCTGGGCCTGCAGCACGGCCTCTCTCTGCTGCCAACGCTTGTAGAGGCCAAACAGCGGCGTGGCGCCATCCACCCACTGGATGAGACCTGAGCGCGTCCCCAGCGGGGTGACGGAGTAGTGGCGGGCGTGGAAGTGGGGGCGCTCCTGCTGGTTCACCTAGAGAGGAACATAGAGTTATGCTATGCAGAAAACAGTAGCAGTCGTATGACCAGATAAAACCGTCCATCTTTCCTAGAAGAAGTAGAGCTTTTTATTTATTTTCTTTATGTAAACATTACTGGAACAAGCCTTCAGGTTTAATGAAGTATTATACTAGATTTATTATTTTTGGTGTATTTTTTACAGCTGAACCGCACAGGACCCATGCTCTATACTGTTGCCTCTGGCTGGAGCGGCCTTGTACTTTAAATGATCAATCAATGAACGATCGTACGTACCTTGGTGAACATTGTGTTGACTATGGAAAGGAACTGCATGATTCTCTCATCTAGGTGGAGGTCCTCCAGACCTGAAAGAGAAAGAGAATAGATTAGGGTCAAATCAGAGAGAGGGAACGAGAGAGGAGGGAGGAATGGAGGTAGAAGGGAGGAGAATGAGGTTCAGGCTTTATATTCCTACTGGTTGTCTGCCTGGAGGTTGTTCTGTCTGGTAGAGCTAGTTGCGTCCATCGTGTGTGTGTGCTAAGTGTGTGTCTGTTATCTACCTTTGAAGAGGTAAGGGTAGTTGCGTCCGTCGGAGCCCAGGAAGTGTAGTTTCTTGGGTTTGGTCTTGGTTGGCAGGATGGTGATGGTGTTACCAACACTCTGGATGGTCAACGCGTCCGTCGCCGACACCTCGCCCGGCAACGCCATCTCTGTGGTCGCCATTGCAGCCAGGCGGGGGCTGATCTGGTCCAGACGTAGCAGATAGCTGGTCCTCTTCTGAGCCCTCTGCTGAAGACTCAGCATGATCTAGGAGACACATTTTAAACACTATTTAAATCCACAAATCACATTACATTCAACAAAAATGTATACATTTCAAAAGGTTACAGATACATGGACAGTCATGGAAACAAAAAGCACTTTCACACATCAGGGTCAAGTTTCCCCTAAGCACAGATCTAGGATCAGCTTCCTTTCCCCCAATCCTAATCTTAAAGAGAATGGAAACACTTTAGGAAGTAAAGCAAAGCGAGGTCTTCAATACACTAATACTAAACATGTGCATTTAACATAGAAACATCTCTATTTTTAGGGGATTTGGATCTTGAACAATGTTTATTAGAGGTATTGTTGGATTCTAGCTTGAAATATATTTATTCATGTTACCATACTAGAATTTATTGACTACTTTACATGTATAAGGAATGTATATGTTAGGGGTCAAGGAAGGGTAAAGAGGTACTAGGTGTGTGGAGAGCGACTGAGCGACGTGGAGAGAGAGCGACAAAAGGGGAAATGCAGAAAGTTAATATTCTGTTCAAATATGTTATTGTTGATATGAATGTTCCTTAGGAGGGAGGCAAAGGGCAACAGTCTAGTTTCAGTTCTTGATAAGGCAGACCAGCTGCTGAGGGACCATGAGGAATGTGGAACTTAACTCGAGATAAGGTCAACAGATGAAGAGAGAAGACACTGCTTGGAGGAGGAGGGCCACAGGGGCTCACCCCGAAGACCATCTGATTATAGTCCTCTCTCACACACACATATTTCCACGGCCATGAGCTCTAGACGTAGGCAGGGCCATGACAACACCAGTAAGAGGAACCTACTGTGTTTCTGCCTGACAGAGAAGGATTGTATCTTAGACATGCAAGGAGATGACTCCGCCTACCAGACAGGGTCTAACCTCTGATGACTCCGCCTACCAGACAGGGTCTAACCTCTGATGACTCCGCCTACCAGACAGGGTCTAACCTCTGATGACTCCGCCTACCAGACAGGGTCTAACCTCTGATGACTCCGCCTAGTTGGAAGATTTAAAGATGTGCTTGTGTGTCTTGTATGTTTGTCTTTGCTGCTGTATGACCCAGTGGGTTGAATAAACTTGGTTTGAGCTTTTTCTAGTCGTCCGTGAGTTTTTACTCTGTTTGTTCAGAACCTAACAGCATGGTAGCGCCATCTTGAATTGCCATAGAAACAACTGACGCCAATGCGTCATTGGCAGGATGGAGCAAATTTAGAGTTTTAGCACGGTGACTAAAAGTGAATGCTACCCCAGGGAGGCGCCTGGCCTTCACTGGACCTGAAAGGTTTCTAACAAGTTGCTCTGTCATTGAGATCAGGACAGCAACATTAAGTTAAGAAACTGTATAACAATGTTTTTATGTTGGTAATTAGAATATTGACATTTTAGAGTATTTGTTCTGATGGATAAGATGAGACTGAAATTAACTTTGGTTTTGATAACAAGCTGAGTAGACAGTCAGCCAAAACAAGGCATAGTAGCTAGCTAGCCTGCTGAATTTAGCTCTCGTTTTTTTTATGTTAATGTTGTCTTTGTCAATATGAGCATTTTATTTTGTACAGTTACCTATTTGAAGAGCATTTGTCATTAGCTAGATATCTCAATATCTTTTTCTTTTTTTTTGTCATTTAGCAGACGCTCTTATCCAGAGCGGCTTACAGTTTAGTGAGTGCATACATTATTATTATTTTTTTCTTACTGGCCGAACCCACAACCCTGGCATTGCAAACATCCCTGCCGCCCATTCCCTCCCCATACCCTGGACGACACTGGGCCAATTGTGCGCCGCCCCATGGGTCTCCCGGTCGCGGCCGGCTACAACAGAGCCTGGATTCGAACCAGGATCTCTAGTGGCACAGCTAGCACTGCGATGCAGTGCCTTAGACCACTGCGCCACTCGGTGCTGCTCGTGTTAACGGCATCTCGCTGAGTCTACCTTTAACCATCAGTGGGGGAAAATGCAAAGCTGACCCAAGATCAGCTTCTGGGGGGGGGGCAACTTCACCCTACGCCCTCACGGAACAAACACACCCCCACCCACGGTCCTGGCACTACCTGTTTGAATGGGACCCAGCTGCTGGCCGGGTTGGCCGGGTTGTGAGGGCACTTCAGTTTCTCCAGGGCCGAGGTGATGGGGTCCCCATAGGTCTGCTGGAACCAGGTCTCGTGGGGGGTCTCGGCGGGCGTGGTGGTGATGCTCCTCACATGGTCCAGCGCGAACACCACAGGACGCATCAGAGCTGAGTGCTTCTCACGCATGATGGCTACCTTCTCCTCCCTGACAGAGGGGAAGACACACTGTTTATCTATCTTCCTTTAATAGGGTTTAAACACACACACACATACATATATATATATATATATACATATATATATATATATATATATATATATATATATATATATATATATATATATATATACATATATATATACATATATATATACATATATTATATATATATATATATATATATATATATATATATATATATACATATATATATATATATATACACATATACACACACACACATATATACATATATATATATATGTTGAGATAGGACAGTGAAGAGGACAAAACAAAGGAAGTGAAAAGTGCAGAGGGTCAGAATGGAACCCATGACTTCTGCCAGCCTAGACTATACAGTACCAGAGACAGGGACTAACCTCTGCCAGCCTAGACTATACAGTACCAGAGACAGGGACTAACCTCTGCCAGCCTAGACTATACAGTACCAGAGACAGGGACTAACCTCTGCCAGCCTAGACTATACAGTACCAGAGACAGGGACTAACCTCTGCCAGCCTAGACTATACAGTACCAGAGACTAACCTCTGCCAGCCTAGACTATACAGTACCAGAGACAGGGGCTACAGCGTTAACCACTGGACCACACAGGCCATGACACACTATTCTGTCACTTGTGTATGAGTGACTGTTTTGTGACTGGAGTTAGGTCATTCTAAAACATGTGTTTGAGATTCATCATGTATCCTAGTAGTGTGTGTTGTGTGTGTCCTGAGTGTGTGAGACTCACTTGCGTAGTGTGTTGTTGTTCTGCACTCTCTTGACCTCGTCCTCTAGCTGCTGTATCCTGCGCAGGACGTGCATGTGTTGCTGCTGCAGGACCCCCAGCCACAACTCATCCCACAGCAGTGTCACGCGGCGCAGCTCTCCCACCAGCATCTGCACCTGGGGACCCACGGACGGACGGACACACAAAGTCACACATGGTTAGCACAGGTCCCCACAAGACAGCCAGGTCCCCACAAGACTCCCAGGTCCCCACAAAACACAAGCAGGGCTGGGCGATACGGCCCAAATGTCATATCCCGATATTAGTCTCATTTTAGACAGTATGATGGTATTTGACAGTATTTTGTGTTTCTGAATAATAACAGTTCTAAATATTATTTATAAGCGTTGCATTTCTTCTCTTAAATACGTGCTGTCTCTTTAAGAAGACTGCGGTCATTCACAAGTCACGATGCACGGAGATGCATAGTCAGTTCGCCGAGGGAAAGACAAATCATTTAACCCAGTGAATTAAAGTGTTTGGTGACAATCAGCTTTGAAAACAGCATATTTTACATTACGGTTGGCATATTATCACAAATAAAGTTCTAGGGTAGTGAACTGAGGAAAGTTAGCTTTCTTTGAATGTTGAATGTTGTTTAATAGCTAGCTAAATAGGTAGTTAAATTATCCTCTTGCTTTGGAAATAGTTGTAGCCTGTATGGACAGTAAATTCATTAACCGTTTCAAAATGTCTACATGCTGTGTAACATTATTCAAGAGTGTATAATTATGTGCAGCATGAGTGCGGAGCTAGCTAGGACTAGGGGGACATAATTAACTGTAACACCAGTAATGAGGGGAAGCATTTAGCTGGAACACCAGTAGTAGCAGGGAGGTATTTAGCTATAACACAGGTAGTAGGGGGAGGTATTTAGCTATAACACCAGTAGTAGGGGGAAATTCTTTACCTGTAACACCATAGTTGGGTTGTGGTAGGGGGAAGTATTTACCTGTAACACCATAGTGGGGTTGGCTGCAGACAGCTTGTCCACTATCTTGCTGTAGCAGTCATGCATCATGGCCTGGTCCTGGCTGGAACACAGTGCAGGAAACTCCTCGCCCCGCCCATCTTCCTCCTGGGAGGCGGGGTTACTGCCCATTGCCCCCTCCCCTTCTTCACATAGCCCCTCCCCCTGCATGCCTCCCAGGAAGGTGGGCAGGGCCGCTGGGAGCTTGTTGCCTGGGTGACAAAAATGTTGTGGTGAGTTGAGAGTAACAGAGTACCTGTCAACACACACAGTGTGTGAGTGTGTGAGTGTGTGAGAGTGAGTAGAGTGAGTGTGAGTAGAGTGAGTGTGTGAGAGAGAGAGTGTGAGTGTGAGAGAGAGAGAGTGAGTGTGAGAGAGAGAGTGAGTGTGAGAGAGAGCGAGTGAGTGTGAGAGAGAGAGAGTGAGTGTGAGAGAGAGAGAGTGAGTGTGAGAGAGAGAGTGAGTGTGAGAGAGAGAGAGAGTGAGTGTGAGAGAGAGAGTGAGTGTGAGAGAGAGAGTGAGCGTGAGAGAGAGAGAGTGAGTGCTAGAGAGTGTGTGTGTGAGTGAGAGTGAGTGTACCTGCGTGCTGTGCGTCTCCTCCCAGAGACAGTGATCCTACTATAGCAGGGTACAGGATGAGGTGTGGTGAGTCCTGGGCAACGCGACACAGCAGACTACAGATACTCTGTCTGATGTAAGCCTCTGGGTGGTTCAGACGAGAGAACAGCTGGGGGATGATGCCTGGGGGGGGGGGGGGGGGGGGGGGGGCAGAATTAGCAGGAGACAGAAAAGGTAGCAAAGGTCTCTCAAATCTCTCCATAAAGTATTCTAGGTCTTATACTAGAATGTCAGTTTAATAAATATAAATTAATTTCTAGGTTGTAACAATAGGAGCCTTCAGAGAAATGTGGACACATCAGAACAGAGAGCTCCCTCTGTGTTACCTCTCCAGGGGGCGGTGGATGTGTGAGTGTGTTACCTCTCCAGGGGACAGCGGAGATGTGTGTGTGTGTGTTACCTCTGCTGGGGACAGTGGAGGTGTGTGTGTGTGTGTTACCTCTGCTGGGGACAGTGGAGGTGTGTGTGTGTGCGTTACCTCTGCTGGGGACAGTGGAGGTGTGTGTGTGTTACCTCTCCAGGGGGCGGTGGGGGTAGAGGCGAGCCCAAGCTCAAGCCCCTCCCTCAGCTCCCCGGCGTGCTTCACCAGCAGCCGTAGCAACCGCAGCGTTGCCATGACGATGACATCGTCGTTGCTCTGCTTGCTGTTCTGATTGGTCAGCAGCAGCTTGGGATCATCCTCATCCATGGGTACCTGATGGAGGAAGAAGAGATGATGGATGGAGGGCAAGGAGAGATGGAGGAGAGATGGATGAAGAGATGGATGAAGAGATGGAGGGAGGGCAAGGAGAGATGGAGGGAGAGATGGATGGATAAAGAGATGGATGGAGAGATGGATGGAGGGAGGGCAAGGAGATGCAGTGAAAGTGAAAAGGCTATAAGAGAAGGCATCTCCTACAATGTCCCAAACTTCCACAAGTCCTAGATTAATAGAAACATAGTGAAATGAATAGCAATACCGGGCTGAGAATCTTCTAGCATGTATCCAGACCAACATAAATTCTACTTTTTAAGATTAATCTTACAGACAAGTACTCGTAGGGCCAGTTTCCCAGACACAGATTATATTTATTTTACCTTTATTTAACTAGGCAAGTCAGTTAAGAACAAATTCTTATTTACAATGACGGCCTACAACGGCCAAACCCGGACGACGCTGGGCCAATTGTGCGCCGCCCTATGGGACTCCCAATCACGGCCGGTTGTGATACAGCCTGGAATCGAACCAGGGTCTGTAGTGACGCCTCAAGCACTGAGATGCAGTGCCTTAGACCGCTGCGCCACTCAGGAGCCCAGATTAAGCTTAGTCCCAGACTAAAAAGCACGCTCAATGGAAAATCCCCATAGAAATAGTCCCGGACTAACCACTCCCAGTCTCCCCTGCCAGTCCCAGTCCACCCACGAGAGAGAGCGAGTTCCACCCACCTGTCCAGCGTTGAGTTTGAGGAAGGTGAAGTAGGCCCTGCAGGAGACCCTGTAGAGGCTGAAGATCCGGTCCACCACCCTCCTCCAGACCCGGATCAGACCCTCCATCACCCCACTACCCCCACCCTGGACCCCCTCCACCTCCCCCTGCTCCTCCAGCCAGGGACAGGCAGACAGCAGCTGCCTCCAGATCACATCCACCATGTCATCCTCCTCATCTTCCTCCTGCTGCAGGGCCATGTCCTCATCCTGGAGGGAGGGAGGGAGGGAGAGAGAGGGGGAGAGTTAGAGTTATGATAGCAGGCAGACGGTGAATCCCAACCCAACTCGGTTGGAGGGCCCTCCGTTGTCACGTGTTGCTGAGGAAACTCAGAGGGTGACTTCCAGAGTGGCGAGGGGATAAATAAACCCATCAATTTCAAGACACAATCCTGACTTGAATGATGCAATTCATGTTTCCCTTTCAAATAATAAAAAGAGCATGAAACTCTAATTAACAAATCCCCCGTTGTTTTACAAGATATAAACCTCAGTAACAGTTAATCATTCGGGAGGTATTTCATTTGTTTTAAGTGTCAAGCCTCGAAATCAGACACACGCACGTGTCATATAATTAGGCATGCCGCAATTATTTTGGTGAAATTGCCTAAAAATTGCACCAAAAACTTACGCGGTGCGTTATGGGAAACCACTTTGCTCTTAAGCCGGAAGTGTGTCAGACTCGTCGAAGTGGCTATCTGAGGGTCTTAATTAGCTCCCACACCCTCCATATTTCACTCTCTCAGCTTTGGGACACTTGTGCACATGGGGGAGGAGCGTGTAAACGGAGGGGCGAGGGGAGGGAGGTGATTTGGGATCCAGCCAGAGTAACAGGTTCTTTTTTAATAGACGCAGTCCTCTAGTCTTCTCATCCCATCCCTTCTCAAAACACATTGGAAGAGAAGGTCTGAGGGGCGGGACCTTGGACCTTCTCCACCAATACAGTTGAGGAGACGAGGAGATGAGATTTGTCAGGAATCAAGGAAAGACGACAGAGAGAGTCTAAAAGGTAGAGACACACATGGAAAAAGAGACACAAACCGGGTCACTTTGTTATGCAGTTCCATGTAGACTCAAGTTCTAAACTTCTATCCTGGATGAACTATGATATTTTCAGAACACTGGGAGAAAGCACAAGATGTGTACATACTAAAACAATAGTTACTAATTCAACAGTTATCCATTCCTCATGAGCTCACACACACCTGTATTCCGGCGGGTCGACACATGGCCTGACCCAGGATGCTGAAGATGGTCTCCTTGTCCTCCTCACTGGTGCATTCTGGGAGAAGCTCCTCGATCTCCTCCTTCTCTCCCGGGAGCAGAGGCACACCTTCACCTTGACTGGAGGAATAGAGAGAGAGGGGATGGGAGGGAAGATGAGAGAGAGGGACGGAAGATGAGAGAGAGGGACGGAAGATGAGAGAGAGGGACGGAAGATGAGAGAGAGGGACGGAAGATGAGAGAGAGGGACGGAAGTAGGGGAGGAGAGATGAAAGGAGAGAGGGATGGGAGGAGAGAGAGGGGAAAGAGGACAGAAGTATGTGAGGAGAGGAGAGAGAGGGATGGAAGAGAGCGATGACGGGAAGAGAGGTAGATAGCTTTTACCACAGAATGTACCACGTCTGTATTCATGTGTTATCAACAGCTTTTACCACAGAATGTACCACGTCTGTATTCATGTGTTATCAAACAGCTTTTACCACAGAATGTACCACATCTGTATTCATGTGTTATCAAACAGCTTTTACCACATCTGTATTCATGTCTTATCAACAGCTTTTACCACGGAATGTACCACGTCTGTATTCATGTTTAATCAACGGCTTTTACCACAGAATGTACCACGTCCGTATTTATGTGTTATCAATAGCTTTTACCACAGAATGTACCACGTCCGTATTCATATGTTATCAACGTCTTTTACCACAGAATGTACCACGTCTGTATTCATGTGTTATCAACAGCTTTTACCACATCTGTATTCATGTGTTATCAACAGCTTTTACCACAGAATGTACCACGTCTGAATTCATGTTTAATCAACGGCTTTTACCACAGAATGCACCACGTCTGTATTCATGTGTTATCAACAGCTTTTACCACGGAATGTACCACGTCTGTATTCATGTGTTATCAACAGCTTTTACCACGTCTGTATTCATGTGTGTTTCACGACAACTGAAAATCAAAACTAAAAGGGCATAATAAAACAACAACTGGCAGAGTAGGTACCTGGCGTTGTCAACCACCTTCCGTCCCCAGCGATAGGCCCAGCTGGCGAGAGCCGCCCAGGACTTGGCCACCTCCGGGGCCTGACTGGTGGACAACTGGTAGAGCTGCCCCAGGATCAAGTCTGGTTCTCCTACACCCACACTCACTACGGAGGCAGAGAGAGAGAGGGGTTAGTGTGTAGGGGTTAGGTTACAGCCTGGTAGAGCTTCCCCAGGACCAAGTTTGGTTCTCCTACACCCACACTCAGGCAGTTTAGGGGGTGTGTCCTACCTGTGGTCTCAGCTGTGATTCGGGGCATGCCCTGGTCCTCTAGGGGTAGCTCCAGCAGGGCTGTGATGTTCCGGCTGAGGGGGGGAAAGACAGCGACCCCTGACCTCTTCACCACCTGTTTGAGCTGAGGGGTCATGTCCTTCCAGTCCGCCAGCAGCCACTTACCTACAGACAGAGACGGTTAGAACAGGGCCGTGCCAAAAATACACATGGGAGGTTTTCTAAAAAAAAAAAAAAGGCCCCTGAAATTGCAGTAACATGCAGCAATTATCCTGTATGCACAGGACAGAGAGACGGGTACCAACCCTGGTACGCCTGCATCTCAAATGGCACTCTTCTCCCCCAAATAAGAGCACTATGTTGGGAATAGGGTGCCATTTGGGAAGCACTGGAAGCACTACTTACACAGAGTGAGGACGGAGCAACAGGCGGCGCGCTCACACTTCCCTGAGCGACAGTAAGACAGAGCATAGGAACTCAACATCTCCATGGCTGCCATGGACTGACCTGGAGGAGGAGGAAGAGGAGAAGGGAGGGGGAGAGAGAGAGGGAGAGGGAGGGGGGAGAGAGAGGGGGGGAGAGAGAGACGGAGGGAGAGAGAGAGGGGGGGAGAGAGAGAGGGGGGAGGGAGGGGGAGAGAGGAGGGAGAAGACAGAGAGAGGGGGAGAGAGAGGAGAAGGGAGGGGGAGAGAGGTGGAGCATGAGAGAGTTGGGGGAGGAATAAGGGGAGAGAGAAAGATGAGAAAGCCAAACACTAAAACACACACACACGTACGTACACACACACACACACACACACACACCCGCAGTGCAGAGTACTTTCGCCTTCTCGATCTGTAGTTCAGGTCCCCACTTCTCCCCCACAGCTCCCTCTAGTGTCAGACGCCTGAACGCACGGCTCAACCCATCCTCTCCTCCCTCCTCCTCGCTGCACTGGCCCAGCAGCCGCGTTGCCAGGGCGATGTTGCCCTGTTTCCGGGCGAACTTGACGGCCGTCAGACACAGTTCCATAAGGTGGCCGTCCAGCGGAGCAGAGGAGCCTGGGTAATGGAGCACAGGAAGCGAGAGAGGGTTAACGTGAGTCACATGATGGGGACCCCACCAACAGGGACCCCACACACCCACTGAAATAAATACAGATAGATATAAAGCACAGAGTCTAAGAGAGCAGAAACAACACACAGGGACACACACACAGGGATACACAGGTACATTGTGTACCTTTGAGCTTGAGCAGTAGTTGTCTCTGGTAGATGGTGTATCTCAGCGCGTGGAGCCACGGCTGGACATCCTGTTGTTTACAGGTGCTGAGCGCTTCACTGTACAGGGGGATCAGACAGTCCTGGAGAGGAGGAGGGGTTAGGGGGTGTGTGTGTGTGTGTGTGTGTATGTATATGTATATGTATATGTATATGTATATGTATATGTATATATATATATATATATATATATATATATATATATATATATATATATATATATATATATATATACATATATATATATATATATATATACACATACACACACACATACACACACACATACACAGTGGGGAGAACAAGTATTTGATACACTGCCGATTTTGCAGGTTTTTCCTACTTACAAAGCATGTAGAGGTCTGTAATTTTTATCATAGGTACACTTCAACTGTGAGAGACGGAATTTAAAATAAAAATCCAGAAAATCACATTGTATGATTTTTAACTAATGAATTTGCATTTTATTGCATGACATAAGTATTTGATACATCAGAAAAGCAGAACTTAATATTTGGTACAGAAACCTGTTTGCAATTACAGAGATCATACGTTTCCTGTAGGTCTTGACCACGTTTGCACACACTGCAGCAGGGATTTTGGCCCACTCCTCCATACAGACCTTCTCCAGATCCTTCAGGTTTCGGGGCTGTCGCTGGGCAATACGGACTTTCAGCTCCCTCCAAATATTTTCTATTGGGTTCAGGTCTGGAGACTGGCTAGGCCACTCCAGGACCTTGAGATGCTTCTTACGGAGCCACTCCTTAGTTGCCCTGGCTGTGTGATTCGGGTCGTTGTCATGCTGGAAGACCCAGCCACGACCCATCTTCAATGCTCTTACTGAGGGAAGGAGGTTGTTGGCCAAGATTTCGCGATACATGGCCCCATCCATCCTCCCCTCAATACGGTGCAGTCGTCCTGTCCCCTTTGCAGAAACGCATCCCCAAAGATTGATGTTTCCACCTTCATGCTTCACGTTGGGATGGTGTTCTTGGGGTTGTACTCATCCTTCTTCTTCCTCCAAACACGGCGAGTGGAGTTTAGACCAAAAAGCTCTATTTTTGTCTCATCAGACCACATGACCTTCTCCCATTCCTCCTCTGGATCATCCAGATGGTCATTGGCAAACTTCAGATGGGCCTGGACATGCGCTGGCTTGAGCAGGGGGACATTGCATGCGCTGCAGGATTTTAATCCATGACGGCATAGTGTGTTACTAATGGTTTTCTTTGAGACTGTGGTCCCAGCTCTCTTCAGGTCATTGACCAGGTCCTGCCGTGTAGTTCTGGGCTGATCACTCACCTTCCTCATGATCAGTGATGCCCCACGAGGTGAGATCTTGCATGGAGCCCCAGACCGAGGGTGATTGACCGTCATCTTGAACTTCTTCCATTTTCTAATAATTGCGCCAACAGTTGTTGCCTTCTCACCAAGCTGCTTGCCTATTGTCCTGTAGCCCATCCCAGCCTTGTGCAGGTCTAACATTTTATCCCTGATGTCCTTACACAGCTCTCTGGTCTTGGCCATTGTGGAGAGGTTGGAGTCTGTTTGATTGAGTGTGTGGACAGGTGTCTTTTATACAAAAACTAACAGGTCTGTGAGAGCCGGAATTCTTACTGGTTGGTAGGTGATCAAATACTTATGTCATGCAATAAAATGCAAATTAATTACTTAAAAATCATACAATGTGATTTTCTGGATTTTTGTTTTAGATTCCGTCTCTCACAGTTGAAGTGTACCTATGATAACAATTACAGACCTCTACATGCTTTGTAAGTAGGAAAACCTGCAAAAATCGGCAGTGTATCAAGTACTTGTTCTCCCCACTGTATGTATGTGTGTGTGTGTGTGTGTGTGTATATATATATATATATATATATATATATATATATATAAACAAACTCAGCAAAAAAAGAAGCGTCCCTTTTTCAGGACCAGTCTTTCAAAGATAATTTGTAAAAATCCAAATAACTTCACAGATCTTCATCGTAAAGGGTTTAAACACTGTTTCCCATGCTTGTTCAATGAACCATAAACAATTAATGAACATGCACCTATGGAACGGTCGTTAAGACACTAACAGCTTACAGACGGTAGGCAATTAAGGTCACAGTTATGAAAACTTAGGACACTAAAGAGGCCTTTCTACTGACTCTGAAAAACACCAAAAGAAAGATGCCCAGGGTCCCTGCTCATCTGTGTGAACTTGTCTTAGGCATTCTAGGCATGAGGACTGCAGATGTGGCCAGGGCAATAAATTGCAATGTCCGTACTGTGAGACGCCTAAGACAGCGCTACAGGGAGACAGGACGGACAGCTGATCGTCCTCGCAGTAGCAGACCACGTGTAACAACACCTGCACAGGATCGGTACATCCGAACATCAGACCTGCGGGACAGGTACAGGATGGCAACAACTACCCGAGTTACACCAGGAAGGCACAACCCCTCCATCAGTGCTCAGACTGTCCGCAATAGGCTGAGAGAGGCTGGACTGAGGGCTTGTAGGCCTATTGTAAGGCAGGTCCTCACCAGACATCACCGGCAACAACGGTGTAGGGCCATTCCCCCCAGAAATGTCCGGGAACTTGCAGGTGCCTTGGTGGAAGAGTGGGGTAACATCTCAAAGCAAGAACTGGCAAATCTGGTGCAGTCCATGAGGAGGAGATGCACTGCAGTACTTAATGCAGCTGGTGGCCACACCAGATACTGACTGTTACTTTTGATTTTGACCCACCCTTTGTTCAGGGACACATTATTCAATTTCTGTTAGTCACATGTGTGTGGAACTTGTTCAGTTTATGTCTCAGTTGTTGAATCTGACAGGTATATAACGTCGAGCACACAGCCATGCAATCTCCATATACAAACATTGGCAGTAGAACGGCCCGTACTTAAGAGCTCAGTGACTTTCAACGTGGCACCGTCATAGGATCTTTCCAACAAGTCAGTTCATCACATTTCTGCCCAGCTAAAGCTGCACTGGTCAACTGTAAGTGCTGTTATTGTGAAGTGGAAACGTCTAGGAGACACAACGGCTCAGCCGCAAAGTGGTAGGCCACACAAGCTCACAGAACGGGACCGCCGAGTGCTTAAGCGCGTAAAAATCGTCTGTCCTCGGTTGCAACAATCACTACCGAGTTCCAAACTGCCTCTGGAAGCAACTTCAGCACAAGAACCGTTTGAAGGGAGCTTCATGAAATGGGTTTCCATGGCCAAGCAGCCGCACACAAGCCTAAGATCACCATGCACAATTCTGTGCTTCCAACTTTGTGGCAACAGTTTGGGGAAGGCCCTTTCCTGTTTCAGCATGACAATGCCCCTGTGCACAAAGCGAGGTCCATACAGAAATGGTTTGTTGAGATCAGTGTGGAAGAACTTGACTGGCCTGCACGGAGCCCTGACCTCAACCCCATCTAACACCTTTGGGATGAATTTGAACACCGACTGCGAGCCAGGCCTAATCGCCCAACATCAGTACCTGACCTCACTAATGCTCGTGGCTGAATGGAAGCAAATCCCCGCAGCAATGTTCCATCATCTAGTGGAAAGCCTTCCCAGAAGAGTGGGGGCTGTTATAGCAGCAAAGGGGGGGACCAACTCCATATTAATACCCATGATTTTGGAATGAGATGTTTGACGAGCAGGTGTCCACATACTTTTGGTCATGTAGTGTACCTCCTGTCCGCTGAGTGTGTTCTCCAGGGCGGAGCAGCAGTGTAACTGCAGGGTGGCGAGGGTGTGTGTGTGTGTGTGTACCTCCTGTCCGCTGAGTGTGTTCTCCAGGGCGGAGCAGCAGTGTAACTGCAGGGTGGCGAGGGTGTGTGTGTGTGTGTGTACCTCCTGTCCGCTGAGTGTGTTCTCCAGGGCGGAGCAGCAGTGTAACTGCAGGGTGGCGAGGGTGTGTGTGTGTGTGTGTGTGTGTACCTCCTGTCCGCTGAGTGTGTTCTCCAGGGCGGAGCAGCAGTGTAACTGCAGGGTGGCGAGGGTGGGCAGGCCGTCAGAGAGGGTGAGGGTGGAGAGGCGGAGGGGACCCAGAGAGATACGACCCGTCTGCTTCAGGTAACGGACCAGGGTACTGCAACACACACAGAAGACATAAGCTATTATCTCTCCTTCCTCCCAGTGTGGTCACTTCCTGTCACCTGATTGGGAAAGGAAATGACTGGTATCACAAAAATGGTAGAAACTCCCACCAGCCCATGTCTCCACCAATACAATGCTTTTAGAGTAGTGGGAAGTAGTGAACGACTGTACACTTCAGGGTAAAGGAGATATTATTATGAGGCACCCATAGTATGTCCCAAATGGCACCCTATTCCCTATATAGTGCACTACTTTTGACCAGGGCCCACAGAGCAGCACAGACAGAACACATAGAAACAGCGGTCAGTCCAACTGAACCCAGCTCAATCTAAATGGAATGTGGAAGACATAATGGAAGATCTCAACGACAGCTGTTTCCTCTGTCTCTCTCTTACAACCCATTGGATGACAAAGTCTGAGGTCCTGCCCCTTTCACCTCCTCCAATGGGTTTTGAGAAGGAACCGAGGAGTATGCAACAGATCTTCCCAATGAAGTGTTCCACAATTCTGCAGGTTTTTGTTCCTACCCAGCACTAATACATTAATACGTGATTCAACAAAAAGTGATCTCCAGGATCCAATGAGAGACTCACTCTGAGTTGGGCATGGCCTTTGGTTCCTGCTCGTGATTGGCCGTTGTCATGGCGGCCACAGCGCTCCGCAGCAGCTGCACCTCGATGGCCTTCTGCAGTTCTGAGGGGTCCGGGCTCAACACTGCCGGGAGGAGACGCTTCAGGTCTATACACACACACACATCATTAAGACACACACACACCTCTAAGGAGTAGACTCAACACTGATAGAGGCAGTCTCATCAGACACACTGTAGTCCTCTCCCTCTCTCCCCCCCATCCCTTCCTCCCTCCTACCTAGTTTGTCCTTGGAGCCAGTAGAGGTGGAGTTGAGCAGGCCGTAGTCGTCTCTCTCCCCAGCCAGGAGCTCCAGCTGAGCACGGCATGCTGGGAAGTCTCCGTCCTCGAAGCAGCTCAGCGCCCGTACGTAGTTGAAGTCTGTCTTCAGGTGCACGCTTGCTGCGACAGGGTTACCAGGGTTCTTCTTGAGGGCGTGCACGCTGGCCTGCCACTCCTGCACTGAGGACCAATCACAGAGGGCCACATAGCACTGGCACGCCTTATTGGCAAGGAGGTTGAGCACCTCGGAGGAACACTCGCTGGACTTGAGGAGAACCGTCTTCCTGCCGTCACCTGAAGGAGGAGGAGAGGAGAGGCGGAAGGACAGGAGGAGAAGAGAGGGGGGGGGAGAAGAGGAGAAGAGGGTACTTGGTTATTATCAGCCAGTGGCTGCGTCTGAAATGTCACCCTATTCCCTGTGTGGCGTCTCACCGTTGCCGGTGTGTTTGGGGCTGGCTGTGTTGGAGCTGTTGGCTCCGGCCAGTTTGAGGAGTGAGCGGTCAAAGCCCTTAATGGAACAGTCCATCCCGGTCACGGCACACAGCTGTTCCTGGTACTCCACTGCAGCCTTCTCAAACCTAGACAGAGAGAGAGACAGGTATGGGTTACTATATGGTCTTGACAGAGAGGTATGGGTTATTATATGGTCTTTACAGACAGAGGTATGGGTTACTATATGGTCTTTACAGACAGAGGTATGGGTTATTATATGGTCTTGACAGAGAGCGGTATGGGTTATTATATGGTCTTGACAGAGAGCGGTATGGGTTATTATATGGTCTTGACATATCAATCAACAGCATCTACGGACAACACAGAGGCGTGTGCTACCTACTTATTGACTACATTTAAAGTGGCAATCAACAGTTGAAACAATAAAGCGTCCTCACTGCCCCGTTTCGGTAAAAAGCTGAGGGATGGGGCTGGAGAAATGTAACCACTCAAATTCAGCTTTGGATGCAAGGGCTGACCATCCATGAAATTATATAGAGCAACATTCTAGTCGTAATCATCCATTACATTCTAGAGCAACATTCTAGTCGTAACCATCCATGCCATTCTAGAGCAACATTCTAGTAACCATCCATGCCATTATAGAGCAACATTCTAGTCGTAATCATCCATGACATCATAGAGCAACATTCTAGTTGTAATCATGCATGACATTCTAGAGCAACATTCTAGTTGTAACCATCCATGCCATCATAGAGCAACATTCTAGTTGTAACCATCCATGCCATTATAGAGCAACATTCTAGTCGTAACCATCCATGACATTCTAGAGCAACATTCTAGTTGTAACCATCCATGACATTACAGAGCAACATTCTAGTTGTAATCATCCATGACATCATAGAGCAACATTCTAGTTGTAACCATCCATGCCATTATAGAGCAACATTCTAGTTGTAATCATCCATGACATCATAGAGCAACATTCTAGTTGTAACCATCCATGCCATTATAGAGCAACATTCTAGTCGTAACCATCCATGACATTCTAGAGCAACATTCTAGTCGTAACCATCCATGGCATTATAGAGCAACATTCTAGTTGTAATCATCCATGACATTATATAGAGCAACATTCTAGTTGTAATCATCCATGACATTATAGAGAGCAACATTCTGGTTGTAACCATCCATGACATATAGAGCAACATTCTAGTTGTAATCATCCATTACATTATATAGAGCAACATTCTAGTTGTACTCATCCATGACATTATATAGAGCAACATTCTAGTTGTACTCATCCATGACATTATATAGAGCAACATTCTAGTTGTACTCATCCATGACATTATATAGAGCAACATTCGAGTTGTAATCATCCATTACATTATATAGAGCAACATTCTAGTTGTAATCATCCATTACATTATATAGAGCAACATTCTAGTTGTACTCATCCATGACATTATATAGAGCAACATTCTAGTTGTAATCATGCATGACATTCTAGAGCAACATTCTAGTTGTAACCATCCATGCCATTATAGAGCAACATTCTAGTCGTAACCATCCATGACATTATAGAGCAACATTCTAGTTGTAACCATCCATGCCATTATAGAGCAACATTCTAGTCGTAACCATCCATGACATCATAGAGCAACATTCTAGTTGTAATCATGCATGACATTCTAGAGCAACATTCTAGTTGTAACCATCCATGCCATTATAGAGCAACATTCTAGTCGTAACCATCCATGACATTCTAGAGCAACATTCTAGTCGTAATCATCCATGACATTATATAGAGCAACATTCTAGTTGTAATCATCCATGACATTATAGAGAGCAACATTCTGGTTGTAACCATCCATGCCATTATAGAGCAACATTCTAGTTGTAACCATCCATGACATTATAGAGCAACATTCTAGTCGTAATCATCCATGACATTATATAGAGCAACATTCTAGTTGTAATCATCCATGACATTATAAAGAGCAACATTCTGGTTGTAACCATCCATGACATATAGAGCAATATTCTAGTTGTAATCATCCATTACATTATATAGAGCAACATTCTAGTTGTACTCATCCATGACATTATATAGAGCAACATTCTAGTTGTAATCATCCATGACATTATAGAGCAACATTCTAGTAGTAATCATCCATGACATCATAGAGCAACACTAGTTCTAATCATCCATGACATTATATAGAGCAACACTAGTTGTAATCATCCATGACATCATAGAGCAACATTCTAGTTGTAATCATCCATGAATTATATAGAGCAACATTCTAGTTGTAATCATCCATGAATTATATAGAGCAACATTCTAGTAGTAATCATCCATGACATCATAGAGCAACACTAGTTCTAATCATCCATGACATTATATAGAGCAACACTAGTTGTAATCATCCATGACATCATAGAGCAACATTCTAGTTGTAATCATCCATGAATTATATAGAGCAACATTCTAGTTGTAATCATCCATGACATTATATAGAGCAACATTCTAGTTGTAATCATCCATGACATTATAGAGCAACATTCTAGTAGTAATCATCCATGAATTATATAGAGCAACATTCTAGTAGTAATCATCCATGACATCATAGAGCAACACTAGTTCTAATCATCCATGACATTATATAGAGCAACACTAGTTGTAATCATCCATGACATCATAGAGCAACATTCTAGTTGTAATCATCCATGAATTATATAGAGCAACATTCTAGTTGTAACCATGGTGAAGCTATATAGTGTTTGTTTACATTTACTTTGTTTCAAAACATTTGTGTAAAACAAGCTTATATTTTGGGTTCTGATGGGGTACGGCAGGAGGAATTACGCTCATGAGGCATTTATAAGTCATATTCTTTAAGAATTGCCCCTTTAAGATGCTAAGCTTGGTTTGAAACCCAAGAGTGGCCTCCACTTTCACACACACACAGGGATGTTTTCCTTACCGGCCCTCAGCCTGTAGTGCCACAGAGCTGACCCAAGCCAGACTCTTGCCAGTGTTGGTGAGACTCCAGGCAGCTAAACCCTGGATAGCCTCAGGACAGTGAAGTTCACACAGAGCCTCCACCAGCATCACCAGAGGAGCCTCCAACTCTGGACCCTACAGAGAGGAGACATGGGGGGGGTCAGTTACAGGTGACCAGAAGAGATCTGGACCCTACAGAGAGGAGACATGGGGGGGGGGGGGGGGGGGGGGGTCAGTTACAGGTGACCAGAAGAGACCTGAACCCTACAGAGAGGAGACATGGGGTGGGGGGGTCAGTTACAGGTGACCAGAAGAGACCTGAACCCTACAGAGAGGAGACATGGGGGGGGGGTCAGTTACAGGTGACCAGAAGAGATCTGGACCCTACAGAGAGGAGACATGGGGGGGGGGGTCAGTTACAGGTGACCAGAAGAGATCTGGACCCTACAGAGAGGAGACATGGGAGGGGGGGGGGGGGGGTCAGTTACAGGTGACCATAAGAGATCTGGACCCTACAGAGAGGAGACCTGGGAGGGGTCAGTTACAGGTGACCAGGAGAGATCTGGACCCTACAGAGAGGAGACATGGGGGGTCAGTTACAGGTGACTAGAAGAGATCTGGACCCTACAGAGAGGAGACATGGGGGGTCAGTTACAGGTGACCAGAAGAGATCTGGACCCTACAGAGAGGAGACATGGGAGGGGTCAGTTACAGGTGACCAGGAGAGACCTGGACCCTACAGAGAGGAGACCTGGGAGGGGTCAGTTACAGGTGACCAGGAGAGATCTGGACCCTACAGAGAGGAGACATGGGGGGTCAGTTACAGGTGACCAGAAGAGATCTGGACCCTACAGAGAGGAGACATGGGGGGTCAGTTACAGGTGACCAGAAGAGATCTGGACCCTACAGAGAGGAGACATGGGAGGGGTCAGTTACAGGTGACCAGGAGAGATCTGGACCCTACAGAGAGGAGACATGGGGGGGTCAGTTACAGGTGACCAGAAGAGATCTGGACCCTACAGAGAGGAGACATGGGGTGGGGGGGGGGTCAGTTACAGGTGACCAGAAGAGATCTGAACCCTACAGAGAGGAGACATGGGGTGGGGGGGGTCAGTTACAGGTGACCAGAAGAGATCTGAACCCTACAGAGAGGAGACATGGGGTGGGGGGGGTCAGTTACAGGTGACCAGAAGAGATCTGGACCCTACAGAGAGGAGACATGGGGGGGGTCAGTTACAGGTGACCAGAAGAGATCTGGACCCTACAGAGAGGAGACATGGGGTGGGGGGGGTCAGTTACAGGTGACCAGAAGAGATCTGGACCCTACAGAGAGGAGACATGGGGGGGTCAGTTACAGGTGACCAGAAGAGATCTGGACCCTACAGAGAGGAGACATGGGGGGGTCAGTTACAGGTGACCAGAAGAGATCTGGACCCTACAGAGAGGAGACATGGGGTGGGGGGGGGGGGGTCAGTTACAGGTGACCAGAAGAGATCTGGACCCTACAGAGAGGAGACATGGGGGGGTCAGTTACAGGTGACCAGAAGAGATCTGGACCCTACAGAGAGGAGACATGGGGGGGGGGGGGGGTCAGTTACAGGTGACCAGAAGAGATCTGGACCCTACAGAGAGGAGACATGGGGGGTCAGTTACAGGTGACCAGGAGAGATCTGGACCCTACAGAGAGGAGACATGGGGGGTCAGTTACAGGTGACCAGGAGAGATCTGGACCCTACAGAGAGGAGACATGGGGGGTTAAGTTACAGGTGACCAGAAGAGACCTGAACCCTACAGAGAGGAGACATGGGGTGGGGGGTGGGGTCAGTTACAGGTGACCAGAAGAGACCTGGACCCTACAGAGAGGAGACATGGGGGGGTCAGTTACAGGTGATGTATTTAGCAACTTCAGGTAAAGGGGTCATGGGTTGAAAACGACTGTTGAACCGGGTGATGCTGAGTGTGTTTCTCTGTATGGTCAAGTACACTTGGTGAAGTTGGGGCTCTGGTCAAAGGTAGTGCACTATATAGGGATTAGGACTGTGTGTGTTCTTCCTCCTGTTACCGGAGTGCTGCTGTTCTTGATCTCAGTGAGCAGGTCGAAGCCGTGGCGGACGGTGACTGCTGGTTGGCCGGACAGAAGCCCCACCCTCATCAGGGCCAGGCGGATACGAGTCAGCCAATCCTGGCAGGTCTGACGGTTGGTATAGAAGAATGTTCTGATACCCTGGATACGGAGGGAGGGAGGGAGAGAGAGAGAAAAGAGGGGGAGGGAGAGAGAGATAGTTAACATAAGGAGCTGGGGGGGCACTTGGGGCTGTGTGTGTGTGTGTCTTTGGCGGTGTGGTCAGTCAGTTGGCACAGCCCTCGTAAGAGCTGTACATCAGTTTCTCCGGGTGTAGGTGTGGGTGTCAAAATCAAATCACATTTGATTGGTCGCATACACATTTTCTTTTTTTGTCATTTAGCAGACGCTCTTATCCAGAGCGACTTACAGGAGAAATTAGGGTTAAGTGCCTTGCTCAAGGGCACATCGACAGATTTTTCACCTAGTTGGCTCGGGGATTAGAACCAGCGACCTTTCGGTTACTGGCACAACGCTCTTAACCACTAAGCTACCTGCCGCCACATATTTATCAGATGCTATTGCGTGCGTGTGCACCTTGGGCGGTGCGGTCAGAGCGTTGGCACAGCCCTCGTAGGCGTTGTACATCAGTTTCTCCAGGTTTTCCAGGAACTGCAAGAGCAGTGCCAGACGCAGCTGGTTGCTATGGTGACCGTCGTCCGTGTCGCCGGCGCTCCATTGGCTAAGCTCCTGTTCCGTGTTCATACTGTGGGCCGCCAGGCTGCGGATCATACCTGGAGAGAGGGAGGGAGGAGAGAGCAAAGAATATGTTCTTGAAAGAGGCAACATGTACATCCAAAATGTGTATAGGCTTGGATAGGATTGGCTTGATAGGATAGGCTTGGATAGGATTGTATTGGCTTGGATAGGATTGTATTGGCTTGGATAGGATTGTATTGGCTTGGATAGGATAGGCTTGGATAGGTTAGGATAGACTTGGATAGGCTTGGCTTGGCTTGGATAGGATTGGCTTGGCTTGGATAGGATTGGCTTGGATAGGATAGGATTGGCTAGGCTTGGATAGGCGCTTAATATACATTAAAATTACTACAACCAAATGGAAACTGTGTAGAAATGATGGACCTATATTCATTCAGTTTCTTGACTGTCCAGCTCGCTAATAGACTGATCACCGACACGAAAGCTAGACAGTCAGGGAGCATTGAAAAAGGAAATATAACCCATTTTCAGAGCAGTCCTGCGGACCTTGCTGAATACTGAATGCGGCCAACGGGGCAAAATTAGTTTGACACCCCTGGTTTAAGACACTAAATTGCAGGTTCAGTTACAGGGGTTCAGCTACAGGGGTTCAGTTACAGAACGAACCCCCCCCCCCCCCACTCCAGGCCTCCCCCACCTTATCAGCAACACCATGTTAAAAAACATCATGGGGAAAACCCTGGACTGAGTGTTTTTGTGAGTTTTAGTGAGTGAACGTGTGTTTTGGTGCCTGCGTAACAGCCCTTACCCTCTATGGTCTGGAAGGTGTCCTGTGCCCGTCCCAGTGGCGTGCGGAGTTTAGATAACACGGTGAACTGAGCTGCCTCCCACACCGCCCACTGCCACAGCACCGCCTCCGTCTTCAGCAGACCCCGTGGTACACACACACTCACACCCGGGCCGGAGCCACACACACCCCCTTCACCACCTGATGAGCCACCACCACCCTCGCGCTTCTCCAGACGCTGACAGCTGTGGTACAGACGCTCCAGCCACGGCTCTTTACTGTAGGGAGAGACACACAGGTTAACAGATAAACACACACGTTAGCAGATTACACATTTACATTGTCATTTAGCAGACGCTCTTATCCTGAGTGACTTACAGTAGTGACCGCATACATTTTCATACCCCCCTCCCCCCATACTGGTAACCCGTGGGAATCGAACCCAACCCACAACCCTGCCGTTGCAAGCACCACGCTCTACCAACTGAGCCGCACGGGACCCACGTTAGCAGATGACACACAGGTCAGCAGAACGAACCCCCCCCCACACACACACACAGAGCATACCCTCCACGATGCAGGCTGCCGTACAGAATGAAGCTGATGAGGTCACTGAAGTCCTGAGGGTGAAAGGTGCTGCTGGGGGGGTGGTTCATGTGGCGACGGACCACCAAGGAGATCTCCTCTATCTCTGGGTGGCTGTGGTTACTGTAGGGACACAGACATTAAGGTCACTGTAGGGACACAGACATTAAGGTCACTGTAGGGACACAGACATTAAGGTCACTGTAGGGACACAGACATTAAGGTCACTGTAGGGACACAGACATTAAGGTTACTGTAGGGACACAGACATTAAGGTCACTGTAGGGACACAGACATTAAGGTCACTGTAGGGACACAGACATTAAGGTCACTGTAGGGACACAGACATTAATAAAGGTTACTGATAGAGTCTCTGCCTTAGAGGAGTCCCAGTCAGTCACTGAGGAAAGAGGAGGGTGTTCGGTGTGTTGTGTGCTGACCTGAGCGTCACGTCCAGAGGGATTGTCCTCAGCAGCTTGCCGTACGCCTGCCTCACCCTCACCGCAGAGTGCACCAGCTGGACACGACACACATCCACACACCTGGGAGGCACAGGACAGAGACAACATTACACACACACACCCGTTTGGGTTTATTCTTTTCTGTATAAGGGGTTGTTTTGAGGTGGAGGTGTGTGCATGTGTTGCAGGTGTGTGTTACCTCTGCAGCAGCTCTGTGTTGAGTGAGGAGGAGAGGACTTGTAGGCTGTTGCAGGTCTGGAGGCAGATTACTGGGTCCTCATTCAGGGCTGCAGACCGACAGAGAACACACACACACTGCAGGAATCAGGAAAAATTAAAACCGGTTTTCCCAAAAATCCTGTTTGGAAGATTCCCAGAATCAAGCAGAATTTAGCAACCCTTTCTATAGTTAAACAGTATTTACCGTTGTGGAGCAGACCCTTTCTATAGTTAAACAGTATTTACCGTTGTGGAGCAGACCCTTTCTATAGTTAAACAGTATTTACCGTTGTGGAGCAGACCCTTTCTATAGTTAAACAGTATTTACCGTTGTGGAGCAGACCCTTTCTATAGTTAAACAGTAGTTACCGTTGTGGAGCAGACCCTTGCAGAACTTGTGGAAGGAGGGCAGGGAGAAGAGAGGGGTGTAGGTATCAGACTTCTTCATCATCAGACACATCTCCAGAGACCACGTCAACAACAGCTTCCTGTTTGTAGCAGACACACACACAAACTAGGTTAGGTTATCGTTCAACTACACCTGTGTGTGTGTGTAATGTATAGTGTGTGTGTGTGTGTGTGTGTGTAATGTATAGTGTGTGTGTGTAATGTATAGTGTGTGTGTGTGTGTGTGTAATGTATAGTGTGTGTGTGTAATGTATAGTGTGTGTGTGTGTGTGTGTAATGTATAGTGTGTGTAATGTATAGTGTGTGTGTGTGTGTAATGTATAGTGTGTAATGTATAGTGTGTGTGTGTAATGTATAGTGTGTGTGTGTGTGTGTGTAATGTATAGTGTGTGTAATGTATAGTGTGTGTGTGTGTGTAATGTATAGTGTGTAATGTATAGTGTGTGTGTGTACCTGGCCTCAGTGTAGAGGTGCTCCTTCCTCAGCAGGGTCCCCAGCAGGGACAACAGAGTGCTGAAGTGTTTCCTGGTTGCCGTGGTTACCGTGCTGATGACCGCGCCGTCAAAGAGAGAGGGGGAGGAGGAGGACAGGCTGGACGAGATGAAGTGATCATGTCTGAAGAACAGAGGGAGGGAGAGAGACGGCGAGAGAGGGAGAGACGGCGAGAGAGGGAGAGACGGCGAGAGAGAGGATTGAAAGAAAATACAAATTAGAATGTGGTGAACTATGTTTAAAAAAAGGAAGGATCAAAGTTGTATTAACATGTGTTAGTTACCTAGTAGTGTGAGTATAGGGTATATAACAGTGTATTGTCCAGCAGGGTGGTAGTGTGTGTTAGTTACCTGGTACAGTGTGAGTATAGGGTATATAACAGTGTATTGTACAGCAGGGTGGTAGTGTGTGTTAGTTACCTGGTACAGTGTGAGTATAGGGTATATAACAGTGTATTGTACAGCAGGGTGGTAGTGTGTGTTAGTTACCTGGTGCAGTGTGAGTATAGGGTATATAACAGTGTATTGTACAGCAGGGTGGTAGTGTGTGTTAGTTACCTGGTACAGTGTGAGTATAGGGTATATAACAGTGTATTGTACAGCAGGGTGGTAGTGTGTGTTAGTTACCTGGTGCAGTGTGAGTATAGGGTATATAACAGTGTATTGTACAGCAGGGTGGTAGTGTGTGTTAGTTACCTGGTACAGTGTGAGTATAGGGTATATAACAGTGTATTGTACAGCAGGGTGGTAGTGTGTTAGTTACCTGGTACAGTGTGAGTATAGGGTATATAACAGTGTATTGTACAGCAGGGTGGTAGTGTGTGTTAGTTACCTGGTACAGTGTGAGTATAGGGTATATAACAGTGTATTGTACAGCAGGGTGGTAGTGTGTGTTAGTTACCTGGTACAGTGTGAGTATAGGGTATATAACAGTGTATTGTACAGCAGGGTGGTAGTGTGTGTTAGTTACCTGGTGCAGTGTGAGTATAGGGTATATAACAGTGTATTGTACAGCAGGGTGGTAGTGTGTGTTAGTTACCTGGTACAGTGTGAGTATAGGGTATATAACAGTGTATTGTACAGCAGGGTGGTAGTGTGTGTTAGTTACCTGGTGCAGTGTGAGTATAGGGTATATAACAGTGTATTGTACAGCAGGGTGGTAGTGTGTTAGTTACCTGGTGCAGTGTGAGTATAGGGTATATAACAGTGTATTGTACAGCAGGGTGGTAGTGTGTGTTAGTTACCTGGTGCAGTGTGAGTATAGGGTATATAACAGTGTATTGTACAGCAGGGTGGTAGTGTGTGTTAGTTACCTGGTGCAGTGTGAGTATAGGGTATATAACAGTGTATTGTACAGCAGGGTGGTAGTGTGTGTTAGTTACCTGGTACAGTGTGAGTATAGGGTATATAACAGTGTATTGTACAGCAGGGTGGTAGTGTGTGTTAGTTACCTGGTGCAGTGTGAGTATAGGGTATATAACAGTGTATTGTACAGCAGGGTGGTAGTGTGTGTTAGTTACCTGGTACAGTGTGAGTATAGGGTATATAACAGTGTATTGTACAGCAGGGTGGTAGTGTGTGTTAGTTACCTGGTGCAGTGTGAGTATAGGGTATATAACAGTGTATTGTACAGCAGGATGGTAGTGTGTGTTAGTTACCTGGTGCAGTGTGAGTATAGGGTATATAACAGTGTATTGTACAGCAGGGTGGTAGTGTGTTAGTTACCTGGTGCAGTGTGAGTATAGGGTATATAACAGTGTATTGTACAGCAGGGTGGTAGTGTGTGTTAGTTACCTGGTGCAGTGTGAGTATAGGGTATATAACAGTGTATTGTACAGCAGGGTGGTAGTGTGTGTTAGTTACCTGGTACAGTGTGAGTATAGGGTATATAACAGTGTATTGTACAGCAGGGTGGTAGTGTGTTAGTTACCTGGTGCAGTGTGAGTATAGGGTATATAACAGTGTATTGTACAGCAGGGTGGTAGTGTGTGTTAGTTACCTGGTGCAGTGTGAGTATAGGGTATATAACAGTGTATTGTACAGCAGGGTGGTTGTGCGTGTTAGTTACCTGGTGCAGTGTGAGTATAGGGTATATAACAGTGTATTGTACAGCAGGGTGGTAGTGTGTGTTAGTTACCTGGTGCAGTGTGAGTATAGGGTATATAACAGTGTATTGTACAGCAGGGTGGTAGTGTGTGTTAGTTACCTGGTACAGTGTGAGTATAGGGTATATAACAGTGTATTGTACAGCAGGGTGGTAGTGTGTTAGTTACCTGGTACAGTGTGAGTATAGGGTATATAACAGTGTATTGTACAGCAGGGTGGTAGTGTGTTAGTTACCTGGTGCAGTGTGAGTATAGGGTATATAACAGTGTATTGTACAGCAGGGTGGTAGTGTGTGTTAGTTACCTGGTGCAGTGTGAGTATAGGGTATATAACAGTGTATTGTACAGCAGGGTGGTAGTGTGTGTTAGTTACCTGGTACAGTGTGAGTATAGGGTATATAACAGTGTATTGTACAGCAGGGTGGTAGTGTGTGTTAGTTACCTGGTACAGTGTGAGTATAGGGTATATAACAGTGTATTGTACAGCAGGGTGGTAGTGTGTGTTAGTTACCTGGTACAGTGTGAGTATAGGGTATATAACAGTGTATTGTACAGCAGGGTGGTAGTGTGTGTTAGTTACCTGGTACAGTGTGAGTATAGGGTATATAACAGTGTATTGTACAGCAGGGTGGTAGTGTGTGTTAGTTACCTGGTGCAGTGTGAGTATAGGGTATATAACAGTGTATTGTACAGCAGGGTGGTAGTGTGTGTTAGTTACCTGGTACAGTGTGAGTATAGGGTATATAACAGTGTATTGTACAGCAGGGTGGTAGTGTGTGTTAGTTACCTGGTGCAGTGTGAGTATAGGGTATATAACAGTGTATTGTACAGCAGGGTGGTAGTGTGTGTTAGTTACCTGGTGCAGTGTGAGTATAGGGTATATAACAGTGTATTGTACAGCAGGGTGGTAGTGTGTGTTAGTTACCTGGTGCAGTGTGAGTATAGGGTATATAACAGTGTATTGTACAGCAGGGTGGTTGTGCGTGTTAGTTACCTGGTACAGTGTGAGTATAGGGTATATAACACAGCATATTGTACAGCAGGGTGGTAGTGTGTGTTAGTTACCTGGTGCAGTGTGAGTATAGGGTATATAACAGTGTATTGTACAGCAGGGTGGTAGTGTGTGTTAGTTACCTGGTGCAGTGTGAGTATAGGGTATATAACAGTGTATTGTACAGCAGGGTGGTTGTGCGTGTTAGTTACCTGGTACAGTGTGAGTATAGGGTATATAACACAGCATATTGTACAGCAGGGTGGTAGTGTGTGTTAGTTACCTGGTACAGTATTGTACAGCAGGGTGGTTGTGCGTGTTAGTTACCTGGTACAGTGTGAGTATAGGGTATATAACAGTGTATTGTACAGCAGGGTGGTAGTGTGTGTTAGTTACCTGGTACAGTATGAGTATAGGGTATATAACAGTGTATTGTACAGCAGGGTGGTAGTGTGTGTTAGTTACCTGGTACAGTATTGTACAGCAGGGTGGTTGTGCGTGTTAGTTACCTGGTACAGTGTGAGTATAGGGTATATAACACAGCATATTGTACAGCAGGGTGGTAGACGGCCAGGTCAGAGTGGACCAACATCAGGTTCTGACTCAACAACGCAAACACCGTCGGAGACAGAGCCCACATCTACAGAGACAGAGCGAGAGACAGAGCGAGAGACAGAGCGAGAGCGACAGAGCGAGAGCGACAGAGCGAGAGCGACAGAGCGAGAGCGAGCGAGAGAGAGCGAGAGGGGCAGAGCAGAGGTACATTTTAAGGTCAGTTCAGTTCATGTTACTTGGTGTTGCTGATGGTGGTGCAGTGGGTGTGTTAGGTAACATACCCCTATGAGTGAGTTCTTGGTGTTTTGGCCGGAGCTGCAGTGTGTGTGTGTGTGTGTTTCGTAACCCTACATACCCCTATGAGTAAGTTCTTGGTGTTTTGGCCGGAGCTGCAGTGTGTGTGTGTGTGTGTGTGTGTGTGTGTGTGTGTGTTTCGTAACCCTACATACCCCTATGAGTAAGTTCTTGGTGTTTTGGCCGGAGCTGCAGTGTGTGTGTGTGTGTGTTTCGTAACCCTACATACCCCTATGAGTAAGTTCTTGGTGTTTTGGCCGGAGCTGCAGTGTGTGTGTGTGTGTGTGTGTGTGTGTGTGTGTGTGTGTGTTTCGTAACCCTACATACCCCTATGAGTGAGTTCTTGGTGTTGCCGATGGTGGTGAGGGCTGACAGGTTGAAGATGAGGGTGAACTCTGCCCTCTCAGGGGTGAGGGTGAGGGGGGTGAAGACAGGGTGCTGGATGCCGGGAAAGGCTGTTGGGGTCGGGGAGGGGGTACCAGGGGTTGGGGGGAGGTCCAGGGGGGCCAGCAGACTGGACAGGGCACAGGCCATCTCTCCCAGAACCAGTTTATAAGCTGCTTCCAGAATGGGAATGTTCTTTAGGCTCAAAACGGACTGGTACACACCCAGGGCTGCTGACATCACCTGGAGAGAAAGAGAGAGATAGAGAGCAGAGGGGATCAGTGAAGACACATGGATACAGACACAGAGAGACAGCCGGACACACCCAGTAAAAACATGTCTTAACAGTTTCCATTCAACCTTTGATTGGTTTTGTTTTCAATAGAATTGTCATGCTAACAGGATTATAGAAAGCCGCAAACACACAGAAACACACCTTCCACCTAACCCTCAGACACAGAAACACACCTTCCACCTAACCCTCAGACAGAGAAACACACCTTCCACCTAACCCTAACAGACAGAGAAACACCTTCCACCTAACCCTAACAGACAGAGAAACACCTTCCACCTAACCCTAACAGACAGAGAAACACCTTCCACCTCAGGCTGTGGCGGTCATGAAATGTCAGCTGCATACAAGCCGCTGATGCGCACCTTTGGAACATCTATATTTAAAAAAGTTTAATAAAATCAATTTAATAATAACCATCACAATAAATCCATTATTTATTTTAGGCGGGTCTAAAGAACATTTATTTCAGAAGAACAGAATATGAGTTGGTCTACTGTATGTTACCTGGCTATGCTCCATGCCGTAGGCTTGTTCATTTAGCAGACAAGATATGCTTATAAATCCCGTGCCATTATTTTATATTATAATGATTTCATAGTTAGAAGAATAACTGAACTTGGCTGAATAATATAGAAAGGATATTTTTCACATTCCAGAGTGAGTGCTCATATGAAGTGGCTATGTTGAGCGTAAAAGTGATCACTTGAAACAGGTACTATACGCTACATTTAGAGTTATTTGGCAACTTTAGTTGTGAATGATACAAACATTAGAATGTCTTAGAATTCAAAACACATATGGGCTGCACGATGCGACTAGACTATTGAAACACATGCATAAGCTCTAATATGCATATGTGTTTTGAATTAATCGTCACCTTAGAAAGCGCTATCCATTTAGCTGTGTTAGGTTTTGAAGCAACATCCACAACGACCATGTTTTCCACTCAGTTTCAACCTGCTGTTGAACTTCTTTCTTCAAATGGATCAATCACAGTGATGTGAGTTTTAAAAAGCACGATACTGTTTTGATAAGCATTTGATGTGATTTCCATTGCATTTGCCTTGACGTCAGAGTGGTTAGAGAGACAACAGAGACCTGAGGACGAGGCCAGTAGGACCTGATGGCAGTTAGAAAGTTGGGCACTATCAAAGCACATAAGAGGAGATTACCGTGACTCAACAGTCACGTGGTATTTTACTGCGGTCATGACTGCCGGTGTGGCGGTAACCGGTCACCGCAACAGCCCTACCTCCACCTAACCCTAACAGAAACTGATAGAACTTCCACGTAACCCTAACAGAAACAACTTCCCCCTAACAGATACAGCTTCCACATAACCCTAACAGAAACACACCTTACGTTACATTCTCCCAATCTGAATCGGAGGCTCTTCCCATTTCAATTAGGTGGTTTCAAGCACCCACAAATGTACACCTCTATAAACCTGGTCACACACACACACTCACTCTAGGGGGGCGAACATTTAAACTTTAAAAAGAAACTGGTAAATTAAGAAAAAAATCCCTAAAATAGTATACTTTTTTTTTTACAAAATGGAGTCTGCTGCTGCGCTTTTACCTGACCCAACGTTACAATGTAGCGATTGGTGCTTTGGAAACGTACTTAAGTACGCTTAAGTACGCCTGCTGGGAACATGTCTACAACTTCATCAGCAAGCTGTCAAACTATCCTAAATAAGTGACGAGCTACATGCTGTTTATCAGTGCAGTGCCCAACATCCATAGCTAGCTAGCTAACATTCCATCCCTGTGTTTGTCAGTGAAGCTAGCTAGCAGCAGGCAGGCTACAACAAGATAAACCAGCTGATGAAATCACAGGCGACCGATATACCAGGAATAGAGCAGCCGTTTTGTTTTTACAACTTCTTCCCTGTCTATCAGAGTATGCGTCTGTCCCAGTGCCTGTGTTTCATAGCAATTGAGTCATGTGCAAGACAGGTCGCGAATGGATTTAGAATATTGATAAGCAGGAGTTGGAACATTGAGTGTGCGTCGTCTCAACGCTCCTTTTGGCAAAACACTTGCGGACTCAAGTGATCACTATCGAACGCAACAGCAAGTGGCCACTCGATAAAGGGCTTAGTGGCCAAGTGTTGGGGTTTGAGATTCAGCCTATGACTGTGGTAGATGGAACTTCATTGCCCCCTAGCACCCACCCAATAGGACTGTCGTACCCAATATGACCATATTCTGCATTGTGAATACATATGACATTTTAAGCATTTTTCTTATCGTTTTAACAGAAAAATTACTTTTTTTTTTTAAACAGCAATTTAAACATTAAGAAAATGTTTCCATTTGTCACATCCCTAACACACACACACACACACCTCTCTGTCCCTGTTGAAGCGTAGCTCCAGGAGCTGTGACGTCGGTGCCAGCAGCTTCTCCACAAACCAGGCTGGAAGCTTAGTGTTGATCTGGTCCACGATCTACCACACAGAGAGAAGAGACCATTAGAAGCAGAGAGGCAAAACGTTGAATGACCAACCAGTTCTCTGCATTCGGGCAGCCATTGATAATGCAATGCATAATGTTTTTAAAAAGTCTCAAAATGTTGGCCTACATTGACGCAACATTCAAGTTTCCGCTCACAAGACCTGAAATTTGCTCAGTTTGAGGGAACATTCTTCCAAACTGGTTTAAACCAATTCTAACTAGCATAAACTAGTTATAACCTGTATGTAAACCAGTTTTAGAACCGGTCCTTACCAATGTGATGAGGCTGAGGACGGCCAGGCTGTACTCTGGGCCACAGGCCCGGCAGGCGTCCAGCTGGTCCAGGCCGTAGGTGATGACAGCGTCGGTCAGCTGTGCGGACGGCTCCAAGCTCACCAGCAGGACACACACACACTCGTTCCCCGCCGTCAACACCGGCTCAGAGAACAACACCTGCTTGGCCGTCGACACACACGCCAGCACCCGATTCAGAACCTGGGGAAAGGGAGGAAGGAGAGGGATGAGGTAAGGTTGTGTTGGGAACAAATTCTATCTGTGACATATGCCTTGTTAATTACCAGAGTCTGTGTGTCTCTCCCACCCACTCTCCTTACATCAGTAAAATGCCTCGGATGGGTGTGTGCGTCTTTCCTTACATCAGAGATCTATGCCTGTGTGTGTGTATGTCTCTCCTTACATCAGAGATCTATGCCTGTGTGTGTGTATGTCTCTCCTTACATCAGAGATCTATGCCTGTGTGTGTGTGTATGTCTCTCCTTACATCAGAGATCTATGCCTGTGTGTGTGTATGTCTCTCCTTACATCAGAGACGTATGCCTGTGTGATGGGCGGTCCTCTGATGGGGTTGAAGCGCTGTCCGATGCAGCGCACCACGGTGCTGAACACCCTCAGCAGGGCGGCCAGTTTGGGCAGAGACACCGTGGGGGGAGGGACGTCCTCGTCTACCGCCTCTCCAGAACCCACGTGACCCAAGTCCTGGAGACAACATGGGACAGAACAGTCCATACATTTCTTCATGGCATTTAATATTTAATGTAATACAAAAGGATCTCAGTGATAAACATTTTCCACAACTTGATACACAGTGTCTTCAGAAAGTATTCAGACCTCAGTTTTTTCTACATTTTGTTAAAGCCTGAATTGTAAATTGATTAAAATATCCCCGCCACCCACCCATCTACACACAATACCCCATAATGAGAAAGTGAAAACATGTTTTTTTTTATGTTTGCAAATGTATTGAAAATGAAATACAGAAATCTCATTTACATAAGTATTCACACCCCTTTGCTATGACACTCCAAATTGAGCTCAGGTGCATCCAATTTCATTTGATCATCCTTGAGATGTCACTACAACTTGATTGGAGTCCACCTGTGGCCAAATTAAATTGTTTGGACATGATTTCGAATGAAAACACACAGTTGGCCCACAGTTGACAGTGCATGTCAGAGCAGAAACTATACCATGAAGTTCAAGGAACTGTCCGTAGATCTCCGAGATTGTGATGAGGCATATATCTGGGGAAGGGTATAAAACTATTTCTAGAGTGTTGAAAGTTTCTAAGAGCACAGTGGTCTCAATCATTGGGAAATTGAAAAAATATGGAACTACCCAGACTGCCTAGAGCTGGCCATCCGACCAAACTGAGCAACCGGGCAAGAAGGACCTTGGTCAGGGAGGTGACCAAGAACCCAATGAGCATTCTGACAGAACTACAGAGTTCCATCGCTGTGATGGGAGAACCTGCCAGAAGGACAACAGTCTCTACAGCACTTCAATCTGGGCTTTATGGGAGAGTGGCCAAACGGAAGACACTCCTGTGAAAAATGCACATGACTGCACGGTTGGAGTTTGCACAAAGGCACGTGAAAGACAGAGCAAAGGCAAAATATTATGTGGTCTGATGAGACAAAAACTCTTTGGCCTGAATGCAAAGCGCCATGTCTGGAGAAAACCAGGCGGTGCTCATCACCAGTCTAACACCATCCCTACCGTGAAGCGTGGTGATGGCAGCATCATGCTATGGGGAAGCTTTTCAGCGGCAGGGACTGGGAGAGTGGTAAGGGAATAATAATAATAATAATAATAATAATAATAATAATAATAATAATAATAATAATATGCCATTTAGCAGACGCTTTTATCCAAAGTGACTTACAGTCATGTGTGCATAAATTTTTACGTGTGGGTGGTCCCGGGGATCGAACCCACTACCCTGGCGTTACAAGCACCATGCTCTACCAATTGAGCTACAGAGGACCACATTGAACGAAGCCAAACACAGGCAAATCCTTGATGAGAACCTACTTCAGATGCAAACAACAGACTGGGGCAAAGATTTACATTCCAACAGGACAATGACCCAAAGCATACAGCCAAAGCAATGCTGGAATGGCTTCAGAACAAGAATGTGAAAGTCAGTGGCCCAGCCAAAGCCCAGACTTGAATCCCATTGAAAATCTGTGGAAACACTTGAAGATTGCTGTTCAGCGCCACTCCTCATTAACTTAACAGAGCTTGAGAAAATCTACCAGGAACAATAGGAGAAAATCCCCAAATCCAGATTTGCAAAACTGATTCAGATGACTCAAAGCTGTAATCGCCGCCAAAGGTGCTTCTACAAAGTATTGACTCAGGGATGTGAATACCTTTGTAAATTAGTTATTTCTGTATTTCATTTTCAATACATTTGCTAAAATTTCCAAAAACAATGTCATTATGGATTATTGTATGTAGATGGGTGAGAAAAAAATCTATGTAATCAATTTTGAATTCAGTCTGTAACAACAAAATGTGGAATAAGTCAAGGGGTATGAATACTTTCTGAAGGCTCTGTACGTTTGCCTGTAGCCTTAAATTGCTAGTTTGGTTGACTGGTCAGTTCGTATCTCTGAGGTTCTACTGTAATAGTCTGGGGAACACCATTACCTTTGCATAGGTATCCATGTAATAGTGTAGCGTACACTCAGTGGCCAGTTTATTAGGTACACCACCCTGTTCACGAAAATGGTTTGCGCCTACAGACAGTGAGTGGCATGGCCGTGGCTTGCTATATAAACAGGCATTGAGCCATTCAGTTACTGTTCTATTGAAAGTTATAAATGGGCAAAACGAGTGACCTAAGCAACTTTGAGCGTGGTATGATCACCGGTGCCAGGCGGACTGGTTCCAGTATCTCAGAAACATCCGACCTCCTGGGCTTTCACGCACAACAGTGTCTAGGGTTTACCGAGAATGGTGTGAAAAAAGCTTGTTAATGAGAGAGGTCGAAGAAGAATGGCAAGAATCGTGCAAGCTGACAGGCGGCCCACAGACTGGCAAATAATGGCGCAGTAGAACAGTGGTGTGCAGAACGGCACCTCAGAACTCAAAACTCGTCGGCCCTTGTCACGGATGTGCTATTGCAGCAGATGCCCACAACGGGTTCCACTCCTATCAGCTAAAAACAAGAAGAAGCGGCTCCAGTGGGCACGCAATCACCAACACTGGACAACTGAAGAGCGGAAAAACAGCTGGTCCGACAAATCCCGGTTCCTGTTGCGTCATGCTGATGGCAGTCAGAATTTGTCTTAAACAGAATGAGTCCATGGACCCATCCTGCCTTGTGTCAACGGTACAGGCTGGTGGCGGTGGTGTAATGTTGTGGGGAATGTTTTCCTGGCGCACGTTAGGTCCCTTGATACCAACTGAGCAACGTTTCCATGCCCCGAAGAATTCAGGCTGTTCTGGTGGCAAATTGGGGGGGGGGGGGGGGTACTAGATGGGTGTACCTAATAAACTGGCCACTGAGCGTGTGTGTAGTGGTGTTACTGACCTCTGCGTAGGCCTCCATGTCCTCTAGAAACTGCCCCAGCAGCGTGGTGGAGAAGGTCAGGTCTGCTACCCAGAACTGCTCCAGGCTCTGCAGCCAGCCTGCACACACAGAGAGTTCACACGCATACATTTGACTTGTGTAAACCAGGGGTGTCAAACTCATTTTGACCCGGGGGCCGCATTCGGTCTTCAAAGATGTTCGGAGGGCCGCACTGAATTATTTTTTATTTCCTTGCAGTCAATTTGTTTTTGGAATTTGATGCTCCTTGACTGTGTAGTGATTTTTAGCGAGCTGGACAGTCAAACTGTATGAATATAGGTCCATTATCATTTCTACAGTTTCCATTTGGTTTTAGTCAATTCAAAGTATATTGAGTTTAACTCAAACCACCCCCGTGACACACCTGGCGTAAACCATACACTGTCAACTACAGACCTGCAGCAATCTTTCCATCCCCACCAAGTTGTGATTATGTTCTATATTAAGAGGTAGATGGAAAACCTGATTGTGTACTCACCTGAGACCTGTTGAGTCAGAGACTGTTTCTGTGTGTGGTCGATGTGCCAGCCCACCAAGATATCCACCGTATCCTGTCACACACAACAGGCACGGTCAAAAGACAACACAAATACTTCACTGTAGACACTCTGGGGGACATTTATAAGACCAGCTAGTAGAGACAGAGAGAGAGAGACTGACAGAGTAGGAGAGAGAAAGAGGGAGTGAGCCAGGCAGTAGGAGATGGAGGTAGTGAAAGAGGGAGCAGGCCAGGCAGTAGGAGATGGGAAAAAGAGGGAGCGAGCCAGGCAGTAGGAGATGGGAGAAAGAGGGAGTGAGCCAGGCAGTAGGAATGGAGGTAGTGAAAGAGGGAGCGGGCCAGGCAGTAGGACATGGAGGTAGTGAAAGAGGGAGCGGGCCAGGCAGTAGGAGATGGGAAAAAGAGGGAGCGAGCCAAGCAGTAGGAGAAGGGAGAAAGAGGGAGCGGGCCAGGCAGTAGGAGATGGGAGAAAGAGGGAGTGAGCCAGGCAGTAGGAGATGGAGGTAGTGAAAGAGGGAGCGGGCCAGGCAGTAGGAGATGGGAAAAAGAGGGAGCGAGCCAAGCAGTAGGAGATGGAGGTAGTGAAAGAGGGAGCGGGCCAGGCAGTAGGAGATGGGAAAAAGAGGGAGCGAGCCAGGCAGTAGGAGATGGGAGAAAGAGGGAGCGGGCCAGGCAGTAGGAGATGGGAGAAAGAGGGAGTGAGCCAGGCAGTAGGAGATGGAGGTAGTGAAAGAGGGAGCGGGCCAGGCAGTAGGAGATGGAGGTAGTGAAAGAGGGAGCGGGCCAGGCAGTAGGAGATGGAGGTAGTGAAAGAGGGAGCGGGCCAGGCAGTAGGAGATGGAGGTAGTGAAAGAGGGAGCGGGCCAGGCAGTAGGAGATGGAGGTAGTGAAAGAGGGCGCGGGCCAGGCAGTAGGAGATGGAGGTAGTGAAAGAGGGCGCGGGCCAGGCAGTAGGAGATGGAGGTAGTGAAAGAGGGAGCGAGCCAGGCAGTAGGAGATGGAGGTAGTGAAAGAAAACACCAGCAGACGCTCACATTTGAAGTTGGCGCAAGAGAGTGTGTGTGTGTGTTGCCACTCACTCTGAAGTTGGTGCTGAAGACGTGTGGGTAGCAGCGGGCCACCTGCAGGATGCAGCGGACGCTCTGACACAGCAGCTCCGGCGTGTCCAGGTTCTCCAAGATGGACTGCAGGCTACTCATGACCAGCTGACACAAAATGGACACCACAGAGTCAGTTACCCACTCTCTCAACTTAACTTTCCCTTACTACCCTGGGCCTTATTCATTATGATCTAAAAGGCCAAACTGATCCTAAGTCAGCAGTCCTACTGTGAGACACTATGAATGGGGTCCTGGTTCCTCTCCTGTCCTCTTACCTTCATGACAGGTGAGAAGGCCTTCCTCTCTCCAGCTGCCTCCAGGGCTCGGTACGCTGCCACCAGGTAGAGCAGCTTGACCTCGTCCCGGGTGCTGGAGCTGAACTTGACAAACATCCACTTGAAGATGCGCTCTGCTTCATAGCTCAGAGCAGTGCACAGCAGGCCCAGACACACCGCTGCCTCCTGACGCAGCTCCGACAGCAGCTTACTGCTACAGAGGAGAGAGGAGAGTCCGTACAAACCAACACACAACCTGACTAGCTTAACAGCCAAAAGGATCTTGAAACATCTAAATGGTCTAAATCTATATACATACTCTATAGGGAACAGGGAGCCATTCCAGATGGAGACTATTGGGCTCTGATTGGGAGCTTCCTCTTACCTTTCATTCAAAATATCATTCAGGGTACTGAGGATTGTATCCAACTGTTTCACCAGGGCCTGGTGGGAGAGGTAAGGAGAGAGAGCGCGAGAGGTAAGGAGAGAGAGAGCGCGAGAGGTAAGGAGAGAGCGAGCGCGAGAGATAAGGAGAGAGCGAGCGCGAGAGAGGTAAGGAGAGAGCGAGCGCGAGAGAGGTAAGGAGAGAGAGCGCGAGAGGTAAGGAGAGAGAGAGCGCGAGAGGTAAGGAGAGAGAGAGCGCGAGAGGTAAGGAGAGAGCGCGAGAGAGGTAGGGAGAGAGCGCAAGAGAGGTAAGGAGAGGGAGAGCGCGAGAGGTAAGGAGAGAGCGCGAGGTAAGGAGAGAGAGATAGAGAGGTAAGGAGCGAGAGGGGGAGGGAGAGGAACACAATCAGTGTCAAACAGGGAGAGAACACAGTTCTACAGTGGAGATGCACCACCTGGTAAATATAACCCATCCAGTCTAAAAACAGCCCTGGTAAATATAACCCATCCAGTCTAGAAACAGCCCTGGTAAATATAACCCATCCAGTCTAAAAACAGCCCTGGTAAATACAGTGGGGGAAAAAAGTATTTAGTCAGCCACCAATTGTGCAAGTTCTCCCACTTAAAAAGATGAGAGAGGCCTGTAATTTATCATAGGTACACGTCAACTATGACAGACAAAATGAGATTTTTTTTCTCCAGAAAATCACATTGTAGGATTTTTTATGAATTTATTTGCAAATTATGGTGGAAAATAAGTATTTGGTCAATAACAAAAGTTTCTCAATACTTTGTTATATACCCTTTGTTGGCAATGACACAGGTCAAACGTTTTCTGTAAGTCTTCACAAGGTTTTCACACACTGTTGCTGGTATTTTGGCCCATTCCTCCATGCAGATCTCCTCTAGAGCAGTGATGTTTTGGGGCTGTCGCTGGGCAACACAGACTTTCAACTCCCTCCAAAGATTTTCTATGGGGTTGAGATCTGGAGACTGGCTAGGCCACTCCAGGACCTTGAAATGCTTCTTACGAAGCCACTCCTTCGTTGCCCGGGCGGTGTGTTTGGGATCATTGTCATGCTGAAAGACCCAGCCACGTTTCATCTTCAATGCCCTTGCTGATGGAAGGAGGTTTTCACTCAAAATTTCACGATACATGGCCCCATTCATTCTTTCCTTTACACGGATCAGTCGTCCTGGTCCCTTTGCAGAAAAACAGCCCCAAAGCATGATGTTTCCACCCCCATGCTTCACAGTAGGTATGGTGTTCTTTGGATGCAACTCAGCATTCTTTGTCCTCCAAACACGACGAGTTGAGTTTTTACCAAAAAGTTATATTTTGGTTTCATCTGACCATATGACATTCTCCCAATCCTCTTCTGGATCATCCAAATGCACTCTAGCAAACTTCAGACGGGCCTGGACATGTACTGGCTTAAGCAGGGGGACACGTCTGGCACTGCAGGATTTGAGTCCCTGGCGGCGTAGTGTGTTACTGAAGGTAGGCTTTGTTACTTTGGTCCCAGCTCTCTGCAGGTCATTCACTAGGTCCCCCTGTGTGGTTCTGGGATTTTTGCTCACCGTTCTTGTGATCATTTTGACCCCACGGGGTGAGATCTTGCGTGGAGCCCCAGATCGAGGGAGATTATCAGTGGTCTTGTATGTCTTCTATTTCCTAATAATTGCTCCCACAGTTGATTTCTTCAAACCAAGCTGCTTACCTATTGCAGATTCAGTCTTCCCAGCCTGGTGCAGGTCTACAATTTTGTTTCTGTGTCCTTTGACAGCTCGTTGGTCTTGGCCATAGTGGAGTTTGGAGTGTGATGAGCCTCTTAAAGAAGAAGTTACAGGTCTGTGAGAGCCAGAAATCTTGCTTGTTTGTAGGTGACCAAATACTTATTTTCCACCATAATTTGCAAATAAATTCATAAAAATCCTACAATGTGATTTTCTGGATTTTTTTCCCTCAATTTGTCTGTCATAGTTGACTTGTACCTATGATGAAAATTACAGGCCTCTCTCATCTTTTTAAGTGGGAGAACTTGCACAATTGGTGGCTGACTAAATACTTTTTTCCCCCACTGTATAACCCCTCCAGTCTAAAAACAGCCCTGGTTATCTAAGGCCTGTCATAAGAGACAACAATGCAGAGCTTAGCCAGAGAGAGCGACACAGTGGCTGTGTCCCAAAAGGCACCCTATTCCCTTTATAGTGCACTACTGTTGACCAGGGCCTATAGTAGTGCACTATTTACATTTTAGTCATTTAGCAGACGCTCTTATCCAGAGCGACTTACAGGAGCAATTAGGGTTAAGTGCCTTGCTCAAGGGCACATCGACAGATTGTGCACTATGTAGGGAACAGGGTACCATTTGGGACACAGCCACTAATATCCCTCTAGACCAGAGGCCCTGACCACTGACCAACGCTATCCTATCCTAGGGAGAATCTCTAAGCTAGGGAGTTAAGACCTCCCTGGGTTGCTGGGATCAATTGACTGACTGATCACCTCACCACTGTTGTTGTCAGAGTGAGTGATGAACTACCCAGATAGACTGATATGATTGATGACCTCACCACTTTGTTGTCAGAGTGAGTGATGAACTCCCGGAGCTGTCTGACGGAGGTCAGCCGGCGGTCCCTGTCCTCCTCTCGGGACACACGGCGCAGGAGGTTGGACAGGCGAGACTCATCAGAGTGAGACATCCCTCTGTCTGTGGAGAGAGAGAGATGAAATGGTGATTATAAATGGCATTCAGCAATTTTGCCATTATATCTAGGCAAACTGAGTAGATCGACGCCTGTACGGGTGTCACGTAGGCCAGTGGTTTCCAAACCTCTCCTCAGAGCCCCCAGCCAATCCATGGATTATATCTATTCCACAGCTAGCACCTGATTCAACTGGTCAACTAATCATCAAGCCCTTGACTAGGTGAATCAGCAGTGTTAAGTCTGGGGGTTCCTGAGGAGGGGTTTAATAACCGCAGAGGAGAGGTTTAATAACCCCTGACGTAGGCTACATACTCACCGTGGGATTTCCTCATGTCCTTAGAAGCTAAAGCACGGTTTCCATGCTGCTGAAAAGTGGTCAAATCGGCGGTCGCATCGTTGATCCTCAACTCTTGCCCCAACGACTTCCAACCAAAAGTATCATCACTGAACCCTCCTGCAGCTTCATATCCTCCTGGGGGGGGGGGGGGCGAGAAAGGGGAGAGAGTGTGTGTGTGTGTTGGAAAGACAGAGGGAGAGAGGTGGAGAGAGAGGGGAGAGAAAGCGTTAGTCTTCCACCAGAAAGCATACAGTGCTAGTTCCACCAGAGAGTGTTCTGGTTATACAGCCAACAAAGCACAGAGAAATGAACACCATCATTACTGCTGTATGAGCCCATGGATGACAGTCAAAACACAATGGAAGAGGTGGTCATTCCACCACAGCAGTCTCAGAAGGAACAGTTCCTGTCACTACGATAACGCTGGCTGCGCCAGAGATGGCACCCTCTTTTGAACTACTTTTGACCAGGGCCCGTATCCACAAAGCGCCTCAGAGTAGCAGTGCTGATCTAGGATCAGTTTTTCCTTTTAGATCATAATGAATAAGATTATATGGACAGATGCGAGATCAGCACGCCTACTCTGAGATGCAAAAAATTGTCAAAGACTCCAGCCACCCAAGACATAAACTGTTCTCTCTGCTACTGCACGGCAAGCTTGTACCGATGCACCAAGTCTGGAACCAACAGGACCCTGAACAGCTTCTTCCCCCAAGCCATAAGACTGCTAAATAGTTAACAAATAGCTACCCGGACTATCTGCATTGATCCTTTTTGTACTAACTATTTTGACTCATCACATATGCTGCTGTTACTGTTTAATATATATCCTGTTGCCTAGTCACTTTACCCCTACCTATATGTACATATCTACCTCCATTACCTCGTACCCCTGCACATGGACTCAGTACTGGTACCCAGTGTATATAGCAAAGTTATCGTTACTCATTGTATATTTATTCCTTGTGTTATTATTTTTATATTATTTTACTCTCTGCATTGTTGGGAATGGCCCGTAAGTAAGCATTTCACTGTTAGTCTACACCTGTTGTTTACGAAGCATGTGGCAAATCCATTTGATTTGCTTGGTGGATACAGGGCCCATGCCATGACTGGCTCAAGTGAACTACATTTACATTGTTTTTTTTTGTTTTTTTACATACAATCCCAACGCTGTTTTAGAACGTTCAGAAAGGTCAACAGCCATCACTTGCAATACGGCTTTTTAAACATATGGCCCTCATCTTTCATCAGCAGTTTTGCACAGATCTATACAGCTATGGTTATCCATACAGCTATCTGACCAAACTACACTTCCCCAGTTAGATTACACACAGGTGTTAGGAGCGCGGTAGATGGCTAATTAGCACAGGTGGTCAAGCTCTGTCTACCATCAGTTTTCCGTAAACAAGCGTTGTAACATGGCGATATGGCCGTGTGGGAACACTAACCCTATCATGGTATGCATTATTTTTTTTTATTATTTTTTTTAAGATAAGGTCCTTACGCTTCAAAAACCGTACCGCAAGTGATGCATGTTCATTTTTGGACTGAGCGTCGGGGATCTTACCAAAACTCCCCCATACAAAAGACGCCTTTGTCCAATGACTCATGTGTAACGTAATGGAACTGAGAGTCATGATCAAGGGCTATGCTAAGGCATGCCATGGCGTCCACTACACTGGTGCTGGAGTACACCGAAACCAAGGGTCTGAACATAAAACGTAACCAAGCACAGCTAGTCTCTGGAAGCGGACGCATCATTATTACAATACCAGCTGCTAGCGCGCACAGCACATGATTAAGTACAACGCCAAGCACCGGTGTGTGACATCACCAATCACCGTAACTAAAATTACTTAGGCTACAGGGCAGCGTAGGTGGCCAACACCTTGTATACGTCCCTAATGGCACCCTATTCCCTATATAGTGCACTATTTTTTAACCAGAGCCCTATGAGCCCTTGTAGTAAAGTAGTAGTATAGAGGAAATAGGTTGCCATTGGGCCCTGGTCAAAAGTAGTGCACTATATAGGGAATAGGGTGCCATTTGAGACGCAAACTTCTCTACCATGAGGGCAGATATCTGTGGGGAACCCGGGGACGCGCAGTGCTTTCCTTCCAGATGCCCCGGACAGATACGCACCGAGACGAGAGTGCTCTTCTTTCTCTTCAACAGAAACATTAAGCCAACATGAGTCTGAGGACCCAGGAAGGAAGGAGGGAGAGAAGCTGGATGTGTCCAAAAGGCACCTTTATTCATTATATAGTACATTAATACTAGTTTATTAGTTATTTACACAGGACACACATGGTGTCTACAGTCCAATGACATGCTGACTACAGGTTCACCTCTGGACAACGTGACCACAACAATGGATACAGTAATACAAATAGGACTCTGGTCAAAAGTAGTGCACTATATAGGGAATAGGTTACCATTGGACTCTGGTCTAAAGTAGTGCACTAAATAGGGGATAGGTTACCATTGGACTCTGGTTTAAAGTAGTGCACTAAATAGGGGATAGGTTACCATTGGACTCTGGTTTAAAGTAGTGCACTATATAGGGAATAGGGTGCCATGTCAGACAACCGCTGTCAGCATTTACTGCTAACCTGACCCCATAATAACCCAAGCCTGGTCTCATGTACTGCTAACCTGACCCCATAATAACCCAAGCCTGGTCTCATGTACTGCTAACCTGACCCCATAATAACCCAAGCCTGGTCTCATGTACTGCTAACCTGACCCCATAATAACCCAAGCCTGGTCTCATGTACTGCTAACCTGACCCCATAATAACCCGGCGGCAGGTAGCTTAGTGGTTAAGAGCGTTGTGCCAGTAACCGAAAGGTCGCTGGTTCTAATCCCCGAGCCGATTAGGTGAAAAATCTGTCGATGTGCCCTTGAGCAAGGCACTTAACCCTAATTGCTCCTGTAAGTCGCTCTGGATAAGAGCGTCTGCTAAATAAAAAAATAAAAAAAATAAAAAAAAATGTACTGCTAACCTGACCCCATAATAACCCAAGCCTGGTCTCATGTACTGCTAACCTGACCCCATAATAACCCACTGACCCCATAATAACCCAAGCCTGGTCTCAGATCTGTTTGTGCCGTCTTGCCAGCTAGCTCCTATGGTCTTTGTCAAGACAGCACAAACAGATCCAGAACCAGGCTACTATAATACACAGCACCCCTGCCTAGGTAGGCAGGCCTGTTACGAATCCCCTTTTACTCTTACTGGAGCAATGGTTAGCAGGCCTGCCTACAGTGAAACCCACAAGGGGCGTTACAGTCATAGCGCACTTAAATCACTATACAGTACCACCAACATGCTGCAGACAGGCAGTGTCCCCCAGCCCCCCCAACATGCTGCAGACAGGCAGTAGCACCCACCCCCTGCCCCCCCCAACATGCTGCAGACAGGCAGTAGCACCCACCCAGCCCACACACACCAACATGCTGCAGACAGTAGACAGTAACAGTAACACCCACCCCCTTCGTCCAGAGTGTCTGCAGTGGCTGGGAAGGCATCATTGTGTAGGAGAGGTGGGGAGACAGGCTGGTCCGAGGTTGCTACTCCCACTGCTGTTGGGTCGTATACAGCTGGACCCAGGTCTCTGGTGGCGATGCGCTTCACACCGTCCTGGCTAGCTGCTGACACACTGTCGCCTCTGAAGCAGGCGGACAGAGGGACGGACACACAGGGGTGCAGGACACACAAACACAGTCAGTGAAATCCACCAGGGCAACTTGTACTTGATAGATAGTGGTTCATCATCATAACTTATATGGACACACTCCCTACAGTTTGACAATCTCACCCCAATCTGGTTTACAAGTCTAGGATTAAACAACTGGATACATGGATGGAGAAATTATTCTAGCTAAATGTACAGCACTGTTGAATAGTTTTCCACAAGACTATGAGCATTTGTCTGAACAGAAACGTCAAATGCAGGTCTCAACTGAAGGAATGTTCTAAAAACACCTCCCTTTCTTTAATCAAGAACTGATGAGCTTGCATAATGTACTTTATTGATGTCCCTGTGCAATTCAATCCGCTGACAGCATTGCTAAATCACTTTCGTTTGCTGGCAAAGGGTGGTACCGCGCCAACTAGGAAAGATAGCAGGATAGTAATCAGTTAGCAAGTGTTAAAACATAGTAGCTAGTTAGCCGTCTTCTGGTTAGTTATTTTTGAGCGATAGCTAGGTAGCCAATATGAACTATCAAGCTAAAGTCATCTAGCTAATCATTGTTGACCAGATAACGTAACAAGACAGCAGGAAAGACACCCGTTGCCCACCGATGGCTCATCGTTCCGTAGCCAGGTAGCTAGTTAGCCAGCTTGAAAGCCAAAGTTGCCACACTATACGTTAGCACACCATTTGATGTCAAATCAGTTTACTGATCCGGATACCGCGTTATCAAAGCACAACCACCCCCACCCAACGATTGGTAGCTAGCTATCTAACAAGCCCAGTCACTCTGGGGACAAAGGTGAAGAAAGTTAGAACCTAGCTAGCTAACGAACACTAGCCATAGTTAGCTGGCTAGATTTGCGCTTTGAGCTAACTAACGTCAGTTAGCCAACTAACTAGCTGGCTACCAAGTGAAGGTAACATGTCATCTCAGTGACAACGAATATTGGCTAATAATAGTAATAACTAGCAATAACTAGCTAACACCACTTCCAATGTTACCGAAATAGCTGCCAAGCATTGGCTTCTCTGACCACTAATAATATTAGGTTAACTAGCTAGCCATGTCTACCTAAACACGAGGAAAGCATAGCAATGAAATGCGGCAGGTTGTGTTTTGAGTCAGAATAAATGCGCAAAGTGTTGGTTATCCTTGTTAGCGTAGCTAGCTAGTTTGGATAACGTGATCAAGCTTGAGCGTTAGCTTGCTTACTGGCTAGCTACTGTTATCAAGCCATTTCCCTCAGGTGTGGGAACCAAAGTGGCTGACTAGCTAACTAGCTAGCTAAATAAAGAAGCTGCTGTTAGGCCCAGCGAATCCCCGTTCTATTTTAGACTCTCTCACCGGTGGCGCGATACCAACCTGGGCTTCCAATCATTCCAGTCTCGCTGCAGTTTGTGGGCGCTGCTAAGCCGAAACCCAAGGGCTTTACGGCTCATTACCTTTGCGAGAACAGCATGACCTGCTCTCAACGGGATTAAATTCGGTGAACAAGCGTATTCGCTCGCTATCTGTTTATTTTACGTCCATTAATGGACCCGCTACAGCTATCTGTGTGCGTTATGTTTTGTATCGGTTCGGGTCGGCCTCCTTTCTTTTTTTTTTTTCCGGCTCCCACTCCTTCTTCGATTCTTGATGAAAGAGCCACTGCCCCCTTCTCTTTATAGCAGCGCCATCTGCCGGACTTTGGAACGACCAAGCAAGAGCTGTGAGCGCAACAGGTCTGTTCAACTAACCCAGAGGTTTACCTAGCTAACTTCACTGACCCTCAAAAAAACTCAATCTCCTCTGCAGCTAGCAACTGCAGCAAGTTGTTTTTTGCACATCACTTGGAATATGCGTTGCCAAGCGACAACATCACGAGTGGGAGTGAGAAGAGAGCATGCATGCAGCAACAGTAAAGGTAAAGATGAGCAGAATTCAAGGCATTATGGTGTGTGTAGTAGTGCAAACTTTAATGTTTTTTTTCTCCATAAAATGTCACACACACACACACACACACACACACACACATACACACACACACACATACAGCTATGTCTTACTATACTTGTAAGGACTTTTTGGGGACAAACAATTGATTCCCATTCACATTCACAGTTTCTCTGAAACTCCAGAAACAAATTAACAAGACATGGGGCGGCGCACAATTGGCCCAGTGTCGTCCAAGGTAAGGGAGGGTTTGGCCGGCAGGGATGGCGTTTGCAATGCCATGGTTGTGGGTTCGATTCCCATGGGGGGCCAGTATGAAAAAAATAATGTATGCACTCACTAACTGTAAGTCGCTCTGGATAAGAGCGTCTGCTAAATGACTAAAATGTAAATGTAAATGTAACAACAGGGTAGGACAAAACCCCCTCCCTCTACTGTAGAGAAGCTGTAACTGCTGAGAGGGAATGAGTGTGTGATTAAACATAATTGAACATAACTTTAAGAAAAGGGTGGAGAATCTGGCCAAAAACCAATGTACAGTATTTGTATTTATTATGGATCCCCAGCTTTACAGGAATATGACTCTGAATATAAACAGCAACACCTCCCCCATTGGCATTCCTGTCTCTTCTGTAGATGTTATAACCATATATTGCTACCACTGTATCATCAAAGGAATGATCTAAGTGAGTTTCAGAGATGAATGTATGAATGTTCTGTTACTAGCAAGTTATCGATTTCATTAACTTTGTTTCTTAGGTTACATATGTTAATGTGGCCTATTTTTAGTGGTTTTCTTGGATGTTTCATTGTTTTTATTGCTTTACTGGGAGGCTTATCAAAAGTAGGCATGACAGCAATATTTACACTGAACAAAAATATAAACGCAACATGCAACAATTTCAAAGATTTTACTGAGTTACAGTTCAGGTAATCAGGCAATTAAAATACATTCATAAGGCCCTAATCTATGGATGTCACATGACTGGGAATACAGATATGCATCTGTTGGTCACAGATACCTTAAAAAAAAAAAAGTAGGGGCGTGGATCAGAAAACCAGTCAGTATCTGGTGTGAGCATCATTTGCCTCATGCAGCGCAACACATCTCCTTCGCATATAGTTGATCAGGCTATTGAATGTGGCCTGTGGAATGTTGTCCCACTCCTCTTCAATGGCTGTGAAAAGTTGCTGGATATTGGCGGGAACTGGAACATGTTGTCATACACGTCGAACCAGAGCATCCCAAACATGCTCAATGGGTGACATGTCTGGTGAGTTTGCAGGCCATGGAAGAACTGGGACATTTTCAGCTTCCAGGAATTGTGTACAGATCCTTGCGGCATGGGGCTGTGCATTATCATGCTGCAACATGAGGTGATGGCGGCGGATGAATGGCACAACAATGGGCCTCAGGATCTCCTCATGGTATCTCTGTGCATTCAAATTGCCATCGATAAAATGCAATTGAGTTCGTTGTCCGTAGCTTATGCCTACCCATACCATAACCCCACCGCCACCATGAGGAACTCTGTTCACAACGTTGACGTCAACAAACTGCTCGCCCACACAACACCATACACGCTGTCTGCCATCTGCCTGGTACAGTTGAAACTGGGATTCATCCGTGAAGAGCACACTTCTCCAGCATGACATTGGCCATCGAAGGTGAGCATTTTCCCACTGAAGTCGGTTACGACGCCGAACTGCAGTCAGGTCAAGACCGTGGTGACGACGACGAGCACGCATATGAGCTTCCCTGAGACGGTTTCTGACAGTTTGTGCAGAGATTCTTTGGTTTTGCAAACCCACAGTTTCATCAGCTGTCCGGGAGGTTGGTCTCAGATGATCCCGCATGTAACAATGTATACTGGGAGTCGGGAAGCAAGTACAGGGAGTGCATTTAATGATAAATAAAACATAAACATGGAACAAAACAAGAGTAGCGTACAGACAAGAACAGAGTAACAGAATCAGTAACGCCTAGGGAAGGAACCAAAGGGAATGACATATATAGGGGAGGTAATCAGGAAGGTGATGGAGTCCAGGTGAGTCTGATGAGGCGCTGGTGCGCATAACGATGGTGACAGGTGTGCGTAATAAAGAGCAGCCTGGTGACCTAGAGGCCAGAGGGGGAGTATACGTAACAGTAACCCCTCCCTGACGCGCAGCTCCAGCCGCAAAGGGACGATCCCGGGGATCAGGAGCGGACCGGTCACCTCTGCTGATGCGCGGAAACCTGTCGAGCCGGCTGAGGCGCGGGAACCTGTCGAGCCGGCTGAGGCGCGGGAACCTGTCGAGCCGGCTGAGGCGCGGGAACCTGTCGAGCCGGCTGAGCCGCGGGAACCTGTCGAACCGGCTGAGGCGCGGGAACCTGTCCAGCCGGCTGAGGCGCGGGAACCTGTCCAGCCGGCTGAGGCGCGAGAACCTGTCGAGCCGGCTGAGGCGCGGGAGCCTGTCGAGCCGGCTGAGGCGCGGGAACCTGTCGAGCCGGCTGAGGCGCGGGAACCTGTCCAGCCGGCTGAGGCGCGAGAACCTGTCGAGCCGGCTGAGGCGCGGGAGCCTGACGGCCCAGCTGAGGCATGGGAGCCTGACGAGCCGGCTGAGGCATCTGAGCCTGCCGAGCCAAACGAGGCTTGAGAACCTGTCGAGCCAGCTGAGGCATGGAAGCCTGACGAGCCAGCTGAGGCATCCCCGGTTGTTTAAGCAGTCGGCAAAAAAATAAAAAATAAATGTCCCTGATGTTTCCCTTCGGTGAGGTGTTCTTCTGTACAAATGTACGCTGGGAGTCGGGAAGCAAGTAAAGGGAGTGCATTTAATGATAAATAAAACATGGCACAAAACAAGAGTAGCATCCAGACAGGAACAGAGTAACAGAATCAATAATGCTGAGGGAAGGAACCAAAGGGAGTGACATATATAGGGGAGGTAATCAAGAAGGTGATGGAGTCCAGGTGAGTCTGATGTAACAATGGTTACAGGTGTGCGTAATAAAGAGCAGCCTGGTGACCTAGAGGCCAGAGGGGGAGTATACATGACGCCGCAGGTGAAGAAGCCAGAAATGGAGGTCCTGGGCTGGCGTGGTTACACGTGGTCTGCGGTTGTAAGGCTGGTTGGATGTACTGCCAAATTCTCAGAAACGACGTTGGAGGCGGCTTATGGTAGAGAAATGAACATTCAATTTTCTGGCAACAGCTCTGGTGGACATTCCTGCAGTCAGCATGCCAATTGCATGCTCCATCAAAATTTTAGACATCTGTGGCATTGTGTTGTGTGACAAAACTGCACATTTTAGAGTGACCTTTTATTGTCCCCAGCACAAGGTGCACCTGTGTAATGATTATGCTGTTTAATCAGCTTCTTGATATGCCACACCTGTCAGGTGGATGGATTATATTGGCAAAGGAGAAAGGCTCACTAACAGGGATGTAAACAAATTTGTGCACAACATTTGAGAGAAATAAGCTTTTTGTGCGTTTGGAAAGTTTCTGGGATCTTTTATTTCAGCTCATGAAACCAACACTTTACATGTTGTGTTTATATTTCAGTTCAGTATATATTTGAGCTGATAGTTCAGGGTGAACTGCACACGGTGGACTTCATTTACATTTGAGTCATTTAGCAGATGCTCTTATCCAGAGCGACTTACAGTAGAGTGCATACATTTTTCATACTTTTTTGTACTGGTCCCCCATGGGAATCGAACCCACAAACCTGGCGTTGCAAGCGCCATGCTCTACTAACAGAGCCTCACTTGGATCACATCATTAGAAGTTTACTTCAATAATAATTAACAGCCAATACTCCTACTAGGGCAAACCGTCTCAGTGCTAACAGTATAACTAAGGTTAATAGGCGCATGGTTACTGCTGACAATAGCTGTCGGATTGACAAAGGCATTCAGGGGAGTTAGAGAAACACAAATTAGGTTACTTACATTATGACTGACAACACCCCTGGGAGAACGGACATTTGCAGCAGCACTACGACAACTCTGCGACTCAATGGTAGGGATTATCTGACCAGGGCTTGGGTCACTGATAAATCATTGTCTGTAGCCTCCAACCTCCCTCATCCTATTGGAGAGTGGCTACACACACCCATGAAGACTGCCTGGCTGCTATTCATTAACCAATGTGTCCCCTGGCCGCTATAGCCTCCAACCTCCCTCATCCTATTGGAGAGTCGCTCCACACACCCATGAAGACTGCCTGGGTCCTAATCATTAGTGCACATAGTAGCAAAATGTTTTGCAACTGAAAATGTGTTTGCAACAAAAACAAGAGTTTCTTATTTTACAGATTCAGGTAGGTAATCCCTCCCCTTTTCTGTCTGTTTTGGTGTCTAGTCAATATGAGCCTGATGATGATGTGCTATGACAGGATCCCACAGGACGCACGGAGCAGAGGTGGCGTTTCAACTAAGCATATACGAATAATGTATTCAAACCCACAGACCTTCTGCAACTCATTACATTGGAATAGAGGAGAGCTTTGCAGGCTCATGTTCTTCTGAAGTATCTCTCTATTTCTCTCTCGCTCGCTCTCTCTCTCTTTTTCTCGCTCGCTCTCTCTCTCTTTCAATATCTGTTCTTTCTCCTTATCTCTCACTATATAATACTGAGAGGATTGGCCATGCAGCTCTCCTCACTATATAATACTGAGAGGATTGGCCATGCAGCTCTCCTCACTATATAATACTGAGAGGATTGGCCATGCAGCTCTCCTCACTATATAATACTGAGAGGATTGGCCATGCAGCTCTCCTCACTATATAATACTGAGAGGATTGGCCATGCAGCTCTCCTCACTATATAATACTGAGAGGATTGGCCATGCAGCTCTCCTCACTATATAATACTGAGAGGATTGGCCATGCAGCTCTCCTCACTATATAATACTGAGAGGATTGGCCATGCAGCTCTCCTCACTATATAATACTGAGAGGATTGGCCATGCAGCTCTCCTCACTATATAATACTGAGAGGATTGGCCATGCAGCTCTCCTCACTATATAATACTGAGAGGATTGGCCATGCAGCTCTCCTCACTATATAATACTGAGAGGATTGGCCATGCAGCTCTCATTTACATTTACATTTTAGTCATTTAGCAGACGCTCTTATCCAGAGCGACTTATAGTTAGCGCATACATTATTTTATCGAACCCACAACCCTGGCGCTGCAAACGCCATGCTCTACCAACTGAGCTACACCCCCTGCCGGCCATTCCCTCCTCACTATATAATACTGAGAGGATTGGCCATGCAGCTCTCCTCACTATATAATACTGAGAATGATGTCTGTGTGGTTATATTTGTTTAACTGTCCACCCTCTCATTCTCTCTCTCTCTCTCTCTCTATCTCTCTCTCTCTCTCTCTCTCTCTCTCTCTCTCTCTCTCTCTCTCTCTCTCTCTCTCTCGCTCTCTCGCTCTCTCTTTCTCTCTCACGCTCTCTCTCTCTTTTAAGGGGCTTTATTGGCATGGGAAACATATGTTTACATTGCCAAAGCAATTGCAATAGATAACAAACAAAAGTGCATTTTTTATTTTATTTATTTTACAGTAAACATTACACTCACAAATGTTCCAAAAGAATAAAGATATTTCAAATGTCATATTATGTCTATATACAGTGTTGTAACAATGTGCAAATAGTTAAAGTACTAAAGGGAAAATAAATAAACATAAATATGGGTTGTATTTACAATGGTGTTTGTTCTTCCCTGGTTGCCCTTTTCTTGTGGCAACAGGTCACAAATCTTGATGCTCTGATGGCACACTGTGGTATTTCACCCAATAGATATGAGAGTTTATCAAAATAGGGTTTGTTTTCAAATTCTATGTAATCTGAGGGAAATACAGTGCCTTCGGAAAGTATTCAGAGCCCTTGACTTTTTCCACATTTTGATACGTTACAGCCTTATTCTAAAATCCATTAAATAAATAAAAATCCTCAGCAATCTACACACATTAAAGGCTCTCAGACCATGAGAAACAAGATTCTCTGGTCTGATGAAACCAAGATTGAACTCTTTGGCCTGAATGCCAAGCATCACGTCTGGAGGAAACCTGGCACCATCCCTACGGTGAAGCATGGTGGTGGCAGCTTCATGCTGTGGGGATGTTTTTCAGCTGCAGGGACTGGGAGACTAGTCAGGATCGAGGCAAAGCTGAACGGAGCAAAGTACAGAGAGATCCTTGATGAAAACCTGCTCCAGAGCGCTCAGGACCTCAGACTGGGGCGAAGGTTCACCTTCCAACAGGACAATGACCCTAAGCACACAGCCAAGACAACGCAGGAGCGGCTTCGGGACAAGTCTCTGAATATCCTTGAGTGGCCCAGCCAGAGCCCGGACTTGAACCCGATCGAACATCTCTGGAGAGACCTGAAAATAGCTGTGCAGCGATGCTCCCCATCCAACCTGACAGCGCTTGAGAGGATCTGCAGAGAAGAATGGGAGAAACTCCCCAAATACAGGTGTGCCATGCTTGTAGCGTCATACCCAAGAAGACTCGAGGCTGTAATCGCTGCCAAACATGCTTCAACAAAGTACTCGAGTAAAGGGTCTGAAAACTTATGTAAATGTGATATATCCGTAAAAAAAAAAATCTACAAACCTGTTTTTGCTTTGTCATTTTGCGGTATTGATGAGGGAAAAAAACAATTTAATCAATTTTAGAATAAGGCTGTAACGTAACAAAATGTGGAAAAAGTGAAGGTGTCTGAATACTTTCCGAAGGCAGTCTGTGTCTCTAGTATGGTCATACATTTGGCAGGAGGTTAGGAAGTGTAGCTCAGTTTCCACCTCATTTTGTGGGCAGTGTGCACATAGCCTGTCTTCTCTTGAGAGCCAGGTCTGCCTACGGCGGCCTTTCTCAATAGCAAGGTATTGCTCACGGAGTCTGTACATAGTCAAAGCTTTTTTTCTCTCTACTTCACACACACACACACACACACACACACACACACACACACACACACACACACACACACACACACACACACACACACACACACACACACACACACACACACACATATACATGCATACACATCATGTTGCCAGGAAACAGCGCAGTACAATAAACAGTTTCCAAGTCAAGGGGTTTCTCTCTGACAGTGAAGGGCATGGCAGTGATGACAGCTGATGACTAAAGAAGGGGAACACTGGTTATAACTATCTGGACATGGTAGAGAGGACAGAAGTTATAACTATCTGGACATGGTAGAGAGGACAGAAGTTATAACTATCTGGACATGGTAGAGAGGACAGAAGTTATAACTATCTGGACATGGTAGAGAGGACAGAAGTTATAACTATCTGGACGTGGTAGAGAGGACAGAAGTTATAACTATCTGGACATGGTAGAGAGGACAGAAGTTATAACTATCTGGACATGGTAGAAGACAGAAGTTATAACTATCTGGACATGGTAGAGGACAGAAGTTATAACTATCTGGACATGGTAGAGAGGACAGAAGTTATAACTATCTGGACATGGTAGAGAGGACAGAAGTTATAACTATCTGGACATGGTAGAGGACATAAGTTATAACTATCTGGACATGGTAGAGAGGACAGAAGTTATAACTATCTGGACATGGTAGAAGACAGAAGTTATAACTATCTGGACATGGTAGAGGACAGAAGTTATAACTATCTGGACATGGTAGAGGACAGAAGTTATAACTATCTGGACATGGTAGAGAGGACAGAAGTTATAACTATTTGGACGTGGTAGAGAGGACAGAAGTTATAATTATCTGGACATGGTAGAGAGGACAGAAGTTATAACTATCTGGACATGGTAGAGAGGACAGAAGTTATAACTATCTGGACATGGTAGAAGACAGAAGTTATAACTATCTGGACATGGTAGAGGACAGAAGTTATAACTATCTGGACATGGTAGAGAGGACAGAAGTTATAACTATCTGGACATGGTAGAGAGGACAGAAGTTATAACTATCTGGACATGGTAGAGGACATAAGTTATAACTATCTGAACATGGTAGAGAGGACAGAAGTTATAACTATCTGGACATGGTAGAGGACAGAAGTTATAACTATCTGGACATGGTAGAGAGGACAGAAGTTATAACTATCTGGACATGGTAGAGAGGACAGAAGTTATAACTATCTGGACATGGTAGAGGACATAAGTTATAACTATCTGGACATGGTAGAGAGGACAGAAGTTATAACTATCTGGACATGGTAGAAGACAGAAGTTATAACTATCTGGACATGGTAGAGGACAGAAGTTATAACTATCTGGACATGGTAGAGAGGACAGAAGTTATAACTATCTGGACATGGTAGAGAGGACAGAAGTTATAACTATTTGGACGTGGTAGAGAGGACAGAAGTTATAATTATCTGGACATGGTAGAGAGGACAGAAGTTATAACTATCTGGACATGGTAGAGAGGACAGAAGTTATAACTATCTGGACATGGTAGAAGACAGAAGTTATAACTATCTGGACATGGTAGAGGACAGAAGTTATAACTATCTGGACATGGTAGAGAGGACAGAAGTTATAACTATCTGGACATGGTAGAGAGGACAGAAGTTATAACTATCTGGACATGGTAGAGGACATAAGTTATAACTATCTGAACATGGTAGAGAGGACAGAAGTTATAACTATCTGGACATGGTAGAGGACAGAAGTTATAACTATCTGGACATGGTAGAGAGGACAGAAGTTATAACTATCTGGACATGGTAGAGAGGACAGAAGTTATAACTATCTGGACATGGTAGAGGACAGAAGTTATAACTATCTGGACATGGTAGAGAGGACAGAAGTTACATGCTAAAACTCTCAATCTGTCCTTATTCAATACATCTGAGGCTCAGTGCAGTTGGCCCCTGTGGGGGCCACAACCTTTTCACACTCCCATCAGGTTCTCAGTACTTTAATAACAAGTTCAGGTTCTCAGTACTTTAATAACAAGTTCAGGTTCTCAGTACTTTAATAACAAGTTCAGGTTCTCAGTACTTCAATAACAAGTTCAGGTTCTCAGTACTTCAATAACAAGTTCAGGTTCTCAGTACTTTAATAACAAGTTCAGGTTCTCAGTACTTTAATAACAAGTTCAGGTTCACAGTACTTTAATAACAAGTTCAGGTTCTCAGTACTTTAATAACAAGTTCAGGTTCTCAGTACTTCAATAACAAGTTCAGGTTCACAGTACTTTAATAACAAGTTCAGGTTCTCAGTACTTTAATAACAAGTTCAGGTTCTCAGTACTTTAATAACAAGTTCAGGTTCTCAGTACTTTAATAACAAGTTCAGGTTCTCAGTACTTTAAAACAAGTTCAGGTTCTCAGTACTTTAAAAACAAGTTAGGGAGCCCAACCCTGTCCATCCATCCAGGCACGGCCTGGGACCACAAATCGGCCTTGAGGCCCCATTATTAGCCAAATAATGATCATGCTTTGCCAAACCCCCAATTGTGACAGGCCCACATAGGCTAACGATGGCCCATTTGGCATTTGCCTGTCCTGCTACATGGCCAGTCCATCTATGCATCCATTCAACTGAAGCCAGTGTGTTACGCATGTATTCAACGTGCCATCTTCTGGCATATCAGCTGATCTGTCCGCAGTCCTTAGATTTGACTTAAAATCAATCCCAGAGCCCACCCAGAACATAGCTTATTATTAGAACAAGCCTCGCATATTTGGAAACCTCAGCGTCATCGTCATCGTCCTCAAATGGTATGCGTCCCAAATGGCACCCTATTCCCTATGTAGTGCACTACTTTTGACCAGGACCTATAGGGAGGAGGGACCCATAGTGCTCTGTTCAAAAATAGTGCACTATATAGGGAATAGGGTGCCATTTGGGATGCATCCATGGAACAGGGATCCGCCCTGTGAGGTAGCCTCTGGAAAACACCACATGCTGATTACACACGCACTCACACACACCCTGAAAATATCCATTCCAAGTTTTTCCCCTCCCTTCGCCCTGCCCCCACCCTTCAGTTATCTGGGGAAGACACAGGAACACACACACACACATGAGAGGCCCAGGTATCATCACAACATCAGAACAGAATAACCTGCTGAAACAGGGAATTAGCAGAGTGGAACAGAGAGGGACAGGTATCATCACAACATCAGAACAGAATAACCTGCTGAAACAGGGAATTAGCAGAGTGGAACAGAGAGGGCCAGGTATCATCACAACATCAGAACAGAATAACATGCTGTCAAGGAAAGGGTCAGTCTAATAATGGGGAGATCACAGGGCAAGATGACGAGGACTGTCTCAGAGGACACCCCTTCATATTAGTGGATTATATTTCAGCCAGATCCGTTGCTGACAGGTGTATCAAATTGAGCACACAGCCATGCAATCTCCATAGACAAACAATGACAATATAATTTCCTTACTGAAGAGCTCAGTGACTTTAAACGTGGCACTGTCGTAGGATGCCACCTTTCAAACAAGTCAGTTCGTCAAATATCTGCCCTGCTAGAGCTGCCCCGTCAACTGTAAGTGCTGTTATTGTGAAGTTGAAACGTCTAGGAGCAACAATGGCTCAGCCGTGAAGTGGTAGGCCAAACAAGCTCACAGAATGGGACATGCCGAGTGCTGAAGTGCGTAGCAATGCTCACTGCCTCTGGAAGAAACGTCAGCACAAGAACTGTTCTGTCTGTCTGCCTGCCTGCCTGCCTGCCTGCCTGCCTGCCTGCCTGCCTGTCTGTCTGCCTGTCTGTCTGTCTGTCTGTCTGTCTGTCTGTCTGTCTGTCTGTCTGTCTGCCTCTCTGTCTTTATCAGGTTCTAGCTAGCCTGCTGGTCTCAGATCTATATCATCTGTACAGATCTCGGAGCAGGCTAGGTCCTAGTTATTAGCCAGGCTTTTTTTTATAGAACATAGAATGTCCTCTAACTATGCTCTTTCTAGGACACTCTAGTCTGACTCCTCTGGATTTGACCTTTGACTCCTTGCCTCTTACCCTCGCTGACCTGAGGAATTCCACCCCTCTGCCACCATCGATCATCGGCACCCCATACTCTCCAACCTACACACTACACACACACACGCACACACGCACACGCACACACACACACACACACACACACACTTATGCACACACATGCACACACACACACACACTTAACTGCTGCTCCGTCCCAGACAATCTCCTGGTCTAAGAGCACCATAGATGTCTGGAGCCTGGAGGCCACATTCCTCCCTGTACCCAGCTTAAGGGGTCACGGGCTGGGAAGAAATATGCCATGATCCCCTGACCCAGAAACGCTGTGGATAAATTGGGATACAATGATATACTATGGGAGAATATTGCTGGGTTGGGATGGGTCGTGCAATCATGTAGGGGTCAGGAGTTGTTCCTTAAACACGTAATCTAACCTGGGAAAACAATGATGCCATTATTAGGACCCAGAGTTTAACCTGATCAATGATGTCAAAACTAGGACCCAGAGTTTAACCTGATCAATGATGTCATAACTAGGACCCAGAGTTTTTCCTGATCAATGATGTCATAACTAGGACCCAGAGTTTTTCTTGATCAGATCACTTGGTGGCTCCTGGCTGGACGACCACTTTAGAAAGTGATAATCTAATCAGGGGATATGTTATCTATAGACTGAGTGTACAAAACATTAAGAACATCCGCTCTTTCCATGACATAGACTGACCAGGTGAAAGATATGATCCCTTATTGATGTCACTTGTTAAATCCACTTCAATCAGTGTAGATGAAGGGGAGGAGACAGGTTCAAGAAGGATTGTGAAACCTTTAGACAATTGAGACATGGATTGTGTATGTGTGGCATTCAGAGTGTGAATGGGCAATATTTAAGTGCCTTTGAACGGGGTATGGTAGTAGGTGCCAGGTTTGTGTCAAGAACTGCAAAGCTGCTGGGCACATCAACATTGGGAAGGTGTTCCTAATGTTTGGTATAATCAGTGTAGATACTATATAGAAAATATGGAATATATATAGTATCATTATAGATTTGACCTCTGTGTTTTAGATGTATGACTGCTTCTCTGTCTTGTCTCACGTCACCTCCTCCTGATGTGGTATGTCTATGTGCTCTCTAAATAGTTAAAGAGATAGTTCACCCAAATTACTACATTACATTTAGGTTTCCTTACCCTGTAAGCAGTCTATGGACAAGGTAAGTGGCCATGTAAACAAAACCTACGCATGGATTGCTGTCTTACCTTGTCCATAGACTGCTGACAGGAAACCAAGATGTAATTTAGTAATTTGGGTGAACTATCCCTTTAAGTTAATCTGAGCGATGGCCTGCTCTGTGAGACTCCTATCTGTGTGAGTGTGCGTGTGTGTGTGTGTGTGTGTGTGTGTGTGTGTGTATGTGTGTACGTGCATTGATTTACTCATTCACTATCCAGTAAACTACACTGACCACAGTAAACCTCTGAGAGTCCTCTGTTAGGTCAAAGCTCCTAATTTAATGTCACACACAGTTGCATGACATAGCAGACCTAGGTTCAAATACTAAATGATTTCAAATATCTCAATTACTTTCATATATTCAGACATTTTTATATTTGTAAACAATACTCAAGTAGTTGAATATTTTAGTAAATTTTTATTTCACCTTTATTTATACAGGTCAGTCAATAAAGAACAAATTGTTATTTACAATGATGACCTGTCAAACATATCAATAAACACCACATCAGTAAACAACACATCAATAAACAACACATCAGTAAACAACACATCAATAAACAACACATCAATAAACACCACATCAATAAACAACACATCAGTAAACACCACATCAATAAACAACACATCAATAAACAACCATTACACTAGACATTCTGTGACGAGTATTGAGTATACGAAGAGGCAGGACGCAGACGCAGGAATTAACAAGGTCAAGGTTTACTTAAGAATGAGGAAGAGAAATAACAACGATAGAGTAAACAACACGAAACATAACACACACACACAACATCCTACAGAACAGTCCAGGGCTAAATAGGGGTGGTGATGAGATGATGAGGTGCAGGTGCGCAGGAGGTGATTAGGGTGCGTTGGGTTTCCATTCCGGTGTTGCCGAGGTGGTGCGCTCAGACCAGTGGCTCAGTAGACCGGCGAATCAGAGCGCCGGAGGGGAGCAACGGGAGGAGATGTGACACATACACATGAACAAACAACCATTACACTACAATTACAATGCAATCATAGTCAATCCATCTCTATCTGTTAGTCCTGTCATTTGTTGACTTCATTGGGCCTTAGAGACTAAAATGATGTTAATTTATCTGATGATTTCGATTTTTTTCCTGTTATGTTTGCACATCAATTCCCCAGTACATGAAAAGCAAACACTAAACATGAAAATCTAAACCCAATCATCTGAAACAGACCCATTGTTCAGTTAAAAGGCCCTCGAACATCTTCCTGATTGCCCTAGAGGCACCAACTCCACCAGCTTTAAGGACTTTTGGAGATCATTCCACATGAGAGGCACAAAAAAAATCCTAAAAGCAGATTTAGTAACTGGGTGGAGATTGAAGGGATCTCCAGGGTTAGCCATCCCTGAGTCCGGGTGTGGTAACTCATTATACGTCTGAAGGTTAACAATGAGGTAAGGTAGGACGTTTATACAAGAGGGCTTTATAGACAAAAACAGTGCATCGCATCGATGCAAAAGATACAATATGATACAAAATGATACAAAATGCAATGATGTGTACTGAACCTGTCACCATAATAAAGAGCAATGCGCTATGATAAACTGCGTCCAATGGCTTCAATACAGTGGCAGCTGCATTCATATAGACATATCGTCATAGTCAATAACCAGAATGAATGTTGACAGAATTATTTGTTTTCTGCTATAAAAAAAAAAAAAGACAGGACCTGTTCCTATAGAAGAAGCCTATTTCAATTTTTGAAAGACATCTTTTTGTCGTTTCAGATGCCCAGATATTTATAAGCGGGGACATGATCAATGAGGGCACCGTCGAAAGTACGTATGCATGAATCATCTGATACATTTTTACGTGATTTGGAAAATAACATATAGTTGTTTTTACCTGCATTAAGTACCAATTTCAGTTCAACAAAGGCTTTCTGCAGGCTAATAAAGGCAAATTGAAGTGCCTGATCAGCTGTGGGGGCAATAGCATACACCACAGTCTCATCTGCATACAGGTAAAAGTTCATTTATTTTACAGATAAACCAATACTGTTACTGTAAATAGTGAAAAGAATCGGACCAAGAATTAGATTCCTTTGGGTCACCCTTTGTTAGACAGGTCAATAAAAAGGGCCACACAGTGTTTCTTCTTATCCAAACAATTAAGAACATTATTGAAAACCAAAGAAATAGCAGAGATGATGCTATGACCTGATCTGAAACCTGACTGGTGTTAATTTAGAATACATTTTGTAGTTAATAAGGATCTAAGTTGAGTATTTACCAAGGTTTCTAGAATTTTTGCTAGCCAAGAGAGTTTGGAAATGGGGCGATAATTATTTAGGTCACACGGGTCACCACCTTTGTGAAGGGGGAGTATATGGGCTGCCTTCCAGACCCTGGGAATGGTACCAGGGGGAGTATATGGGCCTCCTTCCAGACCCTGGGGATGATACCAGGGGGAGTATATGGGCCTCCTTCCAGACCCTGGGGATGATACCAGGGGGAGTATATGGGCCTCCTTCCAGACCCTGGGGATGATACCAGGGGGAGTATATGGGCCTCCTTCCAGACCCTGGGAATGGTACCAGGGGGAGTATATGGGCCTCCTTCCAGACCCTGGGAATGGTACCAGGGGGAGTATATGGGCCTCCTTCCAAACCCTGGGGATGATACCAGGGGGAGGATATGGGCCTCCTTCCAGACCTTGGGGATGGTACCAAAAATAATTATAAGGTTAAGAATATGTGTTAAAGATTCTGCAATCAGAGGACTAGAAAGCTGCAGCATAAAGGATCAAGCAAATCAGCCCTAGTGGATTAAAAAAAAACTAATCTTGCGCAATGCACCTAGCACATCACAAGTAGAAAATTGTTGAAATGAAAACAACGATTTATTAGAAGTTGATGGAACTTCCATCAAGCCCACTAGAGGCTGGGAGTGGGGCAGGCCGTCGACTGGCTGACCAGGTTCAATTAAACAAAAATGTATTTAAAATAAAAAGCCTTCCCAGACAAAATGCAGATGTTTTTTTTTTTTGTTACCTTTATTTTACCAGGTAAGTTGACTGATAACACATTCACATTTACAGCAACAACCTGTGGAATAGCTACAGGGGAGAGGAGGGGGATGAATGAGCCAATTGGAAGCTGGGGATGATTAGGTGGCCATGATGGTATGAGGGCCAGATTGGGAATGTATCCAGGACACCGGGGTTAACACCCCTACTCTTACGATAAGTGCCATGGGATCTTTAGTAACCACAGAGAGTCAGGACACACGTTTAACATCCCATCTGAAAGACGATACCCTACACAGGGCAATGTCCCCAATCACTGCCCTGGGGTATTGGGATGTTGTTGTTTTTTACCAGAGGAAAGATCCAGGGACCAACCAGGAACAACCCTGCTTAGCTTCAGAGGCAAGCCAGCAGTGGGTTGCAGGGTGGTATGCTGCTAATTAAAAGCATGACTTACAGTGCATTCGGAAATTGAGACCCATTGAATTTTTCAACATTTTGTTACATTACAGCCTTATTCTAAAATTGATTAAATTGTTTTTTCCCCTCATCAATCTACACACAATACCCCTTAATGACAAAGCAAAAACAGGCTTTTAGAATTTTTTGCTCATTTATAAATAAATAAAAAACTGAAATATGACATTTACATTAAGTATTCAGACCCTTTACTCAGTACTTTGTTGAAGCACCTTTGGCAGCGATTACAGCCTTGAGACTTCTTGGGTATGACGCTACAAGCTTGGCACACTGGTATTTGGGGAGTTTCTCCCATTCTTCTCTGCAGATCCTCTCAAGCTCTGTCAGGTTGGATGGGGATCGTCGCTGCACAGCTATTTTCAGGTCTCTCCAGAGATATTAGATCGGGTTCAAGTCTGGGCTCTGGCTGGGCCACTCAAGGACATTCAGAGACTTGTCCCGAAGCCACCCCTGCATTGTCTTGGCTGTGTGCTCAGAGTCGTTGTCCTGTTGGAAGGTGAACCTTCGCCCCAGTATGAGGTCCTGACCCTTCTGAAGCAGTTTTTCATCAAGGATCTCTCTGTACTTTGCTCTGTTCATCTTTCCCTCGATCCTGACTAGTCTCCCATTCCCTGCTGCTGAAAAACATCCCCACAGCATGAAGCTGCCACCACCATGCTTCACTGTAGGGATGGTGCCAGGTTTCCTCCAGACGTGACACTTGGCATTCAGGCCAAAGAGTTCAATCTTGGTTTCATCAGACCAGAGAATCCTTTAGGTGCCTTTTGGCAAACTCCAAGCGGGCTGTCATGTGCCTTTTACTGAGGAGTGGCTTCCGTCTGGCCACTCTACCATAAAGGCCTGATTGGTGGAGTGCTACAGAAGAAGAAGGTACTCTGGTCAGATGAGACTAAAATTGAGCTTTTTGGCCATCAAGGAAAACACTATGTCTGGCCCAAACCCAACACCTCTCATCACCCTGAGAACACCATCCTCACAGTGAAGCATGGTGGTGGCAGCATCATGCTGTGGGGATGTTTTTCATCGGCAGGGACTGGGAAACTGGTCAGAATTGAAGGAATGATGGATGGTGCTAAATACAGGGACATTCTTGAGGGAAACCTGTTTCAGTCAGATTTGAGACTGGGACGGAAGTTCACCTTCCAGCAGGACAATGACCCTAAGCATACTGCTAAAGCAAGGGCAAGGGGGGTGAATACCACTGTCGATTTATATCCAGGTATTTAACTGTCAGGGCTACTATATAGATTTATATCCAGGTATTTAACTGTCAGGGCTATAATATATAGATTTGAATCCAGGTATTTAACTGTCAGTGCTATAATATATAGACTTATTTCCAGGTATTTAACTGTCAGGGCTACAATATATAGATTTGTTTCCAGGTCCTAAACTGTCAGGGCGACAATATATTATGATGAGACGTGGCTGATGTAACATATTATATCATCTGGATGTTACTATTATGAGACATGGCTGATGTAACATATTATAACATCTGGATATTACCATGATGAGACGTGGCAGATGTAACATATTATATCATCTGGATGTTACTATGATGAGACGTAGCAGATATAACATTGTAACATCTGGATGTTACTATGCACGTGAATACTGTGATATCATAATACTTCTGGCTTGTCAATGTTACATCTGGTTTGTTTGTGAAAGTGTTTGTGAATCATTTGTTATGTTTAATAGTATGTTCTCCCCTCCCCTCTTCAGTGTTGAGGGTGAAACTCTTCTCCCCTCCTCCTTCAGTGTTGAGGGTTAAACTCTTCTCCCCTCCCCCCTTCAGTGTTGAGGCTTAAACCCTTCTCCCCTCTTCCTTCAGTGTTGAGGGTTAAACTCTTCTCCCCTCCTCCTTCAGTGTTGGACATGTGTATTTGGGTGTGAGTCTCTCTCTCCTTTTCCCCTCTCTCCCTCTCTGTTTCTCTCTCTCTCGCTCTCTCACACACACACACTGATTTCTCCCTGCACACGACTGAGAGATACCATCTAATCTCCCAGAGCTACTACTCAACGCTGACTCACACACACACTCACACTGCACTTCCCCTCTCATTTCTCTCTCTCTCTCTCTCTCTCTCTCTCTCTCTCTCTCTCTCTCTCTCTCTCTCTCTCTCTCTCTCTCTCTCTCTCTCTCTCTCTCTCTCTCTCTCTCTCTCTCTCTCTCTCTCTCTCTCTCTCTCTCTCTCTCTCTCTCTCTCTCTCTCTCTCTCTCTCTCTCTCTCTCTCTCTCAACCACACAGAAAAAGAGCCACACATCCACACACTCATATTCCAAGTCAGTGGATGTAGATTATCTCTCCGTCTGTCTATGTGTGTTTCTGTTTGAAGATGCTCTGCTGGGAGTTGTGTCTGGCCCTGCTCCTCTGGGCTCTTCCTGTGAGGACGATCCCCTCCACCAACATCAAGATCACACACGGTGAGTACTACTATTTAGGTGTCCCGGCTACGGCGCTAACAAACATTTGGTGGAGAAGGTGTGCTTTATCTGGGTATAGTCGTTGAAGTAGATCCCTGGGAGTCCTTGGTATTCTAGAAGGGGAAAGGTGATAGCATTTCCCAATGCTCTATCCACAGTCACTCACAATGGGTTAGTTAGTTAGTCAGTCAGTCAGTTTGTTAGTTAGTTAACCACCCGGGCTGAGGAACCAGGCTTCCAGCAGAACCAGGGGATCAGGGGGCAGGAGCAGGGAGCCACCCTGACCACAGGGCTCCTTTCTGGGGCAGCTGGAGGGAGAGACCGCCTAGGGCTAGGGCTGGAGGAGCTAAAGACTAGATGTATGTTCTCGTATAGAAATTGCATGGCTACATTCCTATACTGTGACATGTACAGTCTTTTAAACCTTTATTTGATATGTCTAGATGTATCTCGTTTGTGTTACAATGTATTGTTTCTAATGAGAGTATTTTTCAGTTTTCTGTTAAGTGTTTACTGTTAAGTTTTAATATTTCAAGAGATAGAACTTTGACTGGTTGATTTTTAAACTGCCGTTTGTCTTTTTTGTAAAATCCAGAAATCATATTCCTTGATACATTTTACTTCTTCTCCGTCGAGGCTGTGTGGCTGGATTTCATCTAACTGGTTTTGATAAAAGAAGAATTTAACTGACATTTTTGAAGCGGTTGTGAGAGTTTAGTTGGGGTGTCTGGAGTCTAATGGAAAGCTACTGGACACAGAGATGTTGTCACAAGTGTAGAGAGGATTAGGCAGGAGGCAGTCGCAGGTTTAGAACTACTGAATTTATTAAAGCGCCATAGCTTAAAGCGGGACGAAACCCACAGTGCAAAATATATAGCACTCAGGAAATAGTAGGAGAGATTCCTCTCAGGAAAACAAGCAACATATACAATGACCGACAAAGACAAACGACAGAGGGAGTATATAGTGATAGAGTGGGGATTGGATCCAGGTGTGTGTAATGATGTCGAGACAAGTCCGGGGTTGATGAGTGAAGGGCGTTTGCCAGCAGCAGGTTCGGCAGCAGCTAGAAGGCCGGCGACGCCGAATGCCTGAGCTGGAAGGGAGGGGGCGCCAAAGCCAAGGCTGGTGTGACAGACGTGTAGTTTTAGGAGAAAGTCTGCCCTCGGTGTCTCAGCCACGCACCTCTATTTCGTTTTTTAGGAAGAGTATGGATAAATGCCAAATGGCACCCTATTCCCTATTTAGTGCACTACTTTTGACCAGGGCCCATAGGGCTCTATATAGGGAATAGGGTGTCATTTGGGACACACCCTATGGCTTCAGTTAGGAGATGTGAGAATGTAGAAACCATTTGAACTTCGGTGAACTTTGGGATAGGAGTGTTATAGAGAAGTGCAACCTGTTTTTTTTCAACATATACAGAGTAACTGAAAGTCTACCTTTGGTGATGTGATATTGAGTAACTGAAAGTATACCTTTGGTGAAGTGATACAGAGAAACAGAAAGTCTACCTTTGGTGAAGTGATACAGAGTAACTGAAAGTCTACCTTTGGTGAAGTGATACAGAGTAACTGAAAGTCTACCTTTGGTGATGTGATATTGAGTAACTGAAAGTATACCTTTGGTGAAGTGATACAGAGAAACAGAAAGTCTACCTTTGGTGAAGTGATACAGAGTAACTGAAAGTCTACCTTTGGTGAAGTGATACAGAGTAACTGAAAGTATACCTTTGGGGGTGTTACAGAGTAACTGAAAGTCTACCTTTGGTGAAGTGATACATACAGTGAGGGAAAAAAGTATTTGATCCCCTGCTGATTTTGTACGTTTGCCCACTGACAAAAAAATGATCCGTCTATAATTTTAATGGTAGGTTTATTTGAACAGTGAGAGACAGAATAACAACAAAAAAATCCAGAAAAACGCATGTCAAAAATTTTATAAATTGATTTGCATTTTAATGAGGGAAATAAGCATTTGACCCCCTCTCAATCAGAAAGATGTCTGGCTCCCAGGTGTCTTTTATACAGGTAACGAGCTGAGATTAGGAGCACACTCTTAAAGGGAGTGCTCCTAATCTCAGCTTGTTACCTGTATAAAAGACACCTGTCCACAGAAGCAATCAATCAATCAGATTCCAAACTCTCCACCATGGCCAAGACCAAAGAGCTCTCCAAGGATGTCAGGGACTAGGACCAAAGAGCCTCCAAGGCTGGAATGGGCTACAAGACCATCGCCAAGCAGCTTGGTGAGAAGATGACAACAGTTGGTGCGATTATTTGCAAACGGAAGAAACACAAAATAACTGTCAATCTCCCTCGGCCTGGGGCTCCATGCAAGATCTCACCTCGTGGAGTTGCAATGATCATGAGAACGGTGAGGAATCAGCTCAGAACTACACGGGAGGATCTTGTCAATGATCTCAAGGCAGCTGGGACCATAGTCACCAAGAAAACAATTGTTAACACACTACGCCGTGAAGGACTGAAATCCTGAAGCGCCCGCAAGGTCCCCCTGCTCAAGAAAGCACATATATATGCCTGTCTGAAGTTTGCCAATGAACATCTGAATGATTCAGAGGAGAACTGGGTGAAAGTGTTGTGGTCAGATGAGACCAAAATGGAGCTCTTTGGCATCAATTCAACTCGCCGTGTATGGAGGAGGTGGAATGCTGCCTATGACCCCAAGAACACCATCCCCACCGTCAAACATGGAGGTGGAAACATTATGCTTTGGGGGTGTTTTTCTGCTAAGGGGACAGGACAACTTCACCGCATCAAAGGGACGATGGACGGGGCCATGTACCGTCAAATCTTGGATGGATATTCCAGCATGACAATGACCCAAAACACACGGCCAAGGCAACAAAGGAGTGGCTCAAGAAGAAGCACATTAAGGTCCTGGAGTGGCCTAGCCAGTCTCGACCTTAATCCCATAGAAAATCTGTGGAGGGAGCTGAAGGTTTGAGTTGCCAAACGTCAGCCTCGAAACCTTAATGACTTGGAGAAGATCTGCAAAGAGGAGTGGGACAAAATCCCTCCTGAGATGTGAGCAAACCTGGTGGCCAACTACAAGAAACGTCTGACCTCTGTGATTGCCAACAAGGGTTTTGCCACCAAGTACTAAGTCATGTTTTGCAGAGGGGTCAAATACTTATTTCCCTCATTAAAATGCAAATCAGTTTATAACATTTTTGACATGCATTTTTCAGGATTTTTGTTGTTGTTATTCTGTCTCTCACTGTTCAAATAAACCTACCATTAAAATTATAGACTGATCATTTCTTTGTCAGTGGGCAAATGTACAAAATCAGCAGGGGATCAAATACTTTTTTCCCTCACTGTAGTAACTGAAAGTCTTGGTGAAGTGATACAGAGTAACTGAAAGTCTTGGTGAAATAATACAGAGTAACTGAAAGTCTACCTTTGGTGAAGTGATACAGAGTAACTGAAAGTCTACCTTTGGTGAAGTGATACAGAGTAACTGAAAGTCTACCTTTGGTGAAGTGATACAGAGTAACTGAAAGTCTACCTTTGGTGAAGTGTTACAGAGTAACTGAAAGTCTTGGTGAAGTGATACAGAGTAACTGAAAGTCTTGGTGAGGTGATACAGAGTAACTGAAAGTCTACCTTTGGTAAAGTGATACACAGTAACTGAAAGTCTTGGTGAAGTGATACAGAGTAATTGAAAGTCTTGGTGAAATAATACAGAGTAACTGAAAGTCTACCTTTGGTGAAGTGATACAGAGTAACTGAAAGTCTACCTTTGGTGAAGTGATACAGAGTAACTGAAAGTCTACCTTTGGTGAAGTGATACAGACTAACTGGAAGTCTACCTTTGGTGAAGTGTTACAGAGTAACTGAAAGTCTTGGTAAAGAGATACAGAGTAACTGAAAGTCTAACTTTGGTGAAGTGATATAGAGTAACTGAAAGTCTACATTTGGTGTAGTGTTACAGAGTAACTGAAATTATTGGTGAAGTGATACAGAGTAACTGAAAGTCTACCTTTGGTGAAGTGTTAAAGAGTAACTGAAAGTCTACCTTTGGTGAAGTGATATTGAGTAACTGAAAGTCTACCTTTGGTGAAGTGATAAATAGTAACTGAAAGTTTTGGTGAAGTGTTACAGAGTAACTGAAAGTCTTGGTGAAGTGATAGAGAGTAACTGAAAGTCTACCTTTGGTGAAGTGATAGAGAGTAACTGAAAGTCTACCTTTGGTGAAGTGATAGAGAGTAACTGAAAGTCTACCTTTGGTGAAGTGAAACAGAGTAACTGAAATTCTTGGTGAAGTGATACAGAGTAACTGAAAGTATTGGTGAAGTGATACAGAGTAACTGAAAGTCTTGGTGAAGTGATACAGAGTAACTGAAAGTATTGGTGAAGTGATACAGAGTAACTGAAAGTCTTGGTGAAATGATATAGAGTAACTGAAAGTCTACCTTTGTTGAAGTGATACAGAGTAACCGAAATTCTACCTTTGGTGAAGTGATACAGACTAACTGAAGTCTACCTTTGGTGAAGTGTTACAGAGTAACTGAAAGTCTTGGTGAAGTGTTACAAAGTAACTGAAAGTCTACCTTTGGTGAAGTGATATAGAGTAACTGATAGTCTACCTTTGGTTAAGTGATATAGAGTAACTGAAAGTCTACCTTTGGTGAAGTGATACAGACTAACTGAAGTCTACCTTTGGTGAAGTGTTACAGAGTAACTGAAAGTCTTGGTGAAGTGTTACAAAGTAACTGAAGGTCTACCTTTGGTGAAGTGATATAGAGTAACTGAAAGTCTACCTTTGGTTAAGTGATATAGAGTAACTGAAAGTCTACCTTTGGTGAAGTGATACAGAGTACCTGAAAGTCTACCTTTGGTGAAGTGTTACAAAGTAACTGAAAGTCTACCTTTGGTGAAGTGATATAGAGTAACTGAAAGTCTACCTTTGGTGAAGTGATACAGAGTAACTGAAAGTCTACCTTTGGTAAAGTGATACACAGTAACTGAAAGTCTTGGTGAAGTGATAGAGAGTAACTGAAAGTCTACCTTTGGTGAAGTGATATTGAGTAACTGAAAGTCTACCTTTGGTGAAGTGATACAGAGTACCTGAAAGTCTACCTTTGGGTAAGTACATAAACAAGTTACAATTTGGTATTTGGTATTCATTAGGATCCCCATTTGCTGCTGCAGAAGCATCAGCTACTCGTCCTGGGGTCCACATGAAGCATGACATACTACACAGTACAGAACATTATTAGTCTGGGACTGAAATACATACATTTAAAACGTCATACGTAGCCTACAATGATGAGATTATCACTTCAGATTATCACTTGGAAAATACATCTGTAAATTTTGGGATAGGAGTGCTGTAGTCTGACTAGCTACATTGAACCAGTTCTAACTTGATAATGAAAATGACAAGGAAAACATTGAATGCTTAGTATTCACAATAACTTAAGAGAAGTGTAACCTATTCTCTTTCAACATTTCAGTTACATATGGTATCCTCCCTCCCTCCCTCCCTCTCTCTCTCCCCCTCCGTTCTCTGTTTCCTCCCCTCCCTCTCCCCTCCCACTCCCTCCCACTCCCTCTCTCTCTCTCTCTCTCTCTCTCTCTCTCTCTCTCTCTCTCTCTCTCTCTCTCTCTCTCTCTCTCTCTCTCTCTCTCTCTCTCTCTCTCTCTCTCTCTCTCTCTCTCTCTCTCTCTCTCTCTCTCTCTCTTCTCTCTCTCTCTTCTCTCTTCCCTCCCTCCCTCCCTCCCTCCCCCTCCCTCTCTCTCCTCCCTGACCCTCCCTCTCCCCTCTCCCTTTCCCATCTCCTTACCCCCCTCTCTCCCCTCCCTCCCTCTCTCCCTCCCTCCCTCCCTCCCTCCCTCCCTCCCTCCCTCCCCCTCTCTCTCTCTTCCCTCCCTCCCTCCCTCCCCCAGCCTTCCCCCTCCAGATGCCAGACCCAGGCCTTCCAGTCACCTGTCCGTTGTTCTGGACTGAGTTTGAAGGTCACTGCTACCGTTTCTTCCCCCTGAACAGGACCTGGGCAGAGGCTGACCTGTACTGCGCTGAATTCTCCAATGGCCTCAAGTCTGCCAAACTCACCTCCATACACAGGTGAGAGGGATACCTGTCCATATACACACACAAAGGTCCACACACTTCCACACTACAGGTGAGAGGATACACACACACACACACACACACATACACACACACACACACCTCTCTCTATCTCTAACTATCCATTGTCTGATTTTTCAGCTGGGAGGAGAATGTGTTTGTCTACGATCTCGTCAACAGCCGTATCCCAGGGATACCAACAGACATATGGATCGGCCTTCACGACAGGAGACAGGTAAGCACTGAGGGTTGAAAAATTCCGGTATCTTTCCCAAAATTCCCAAGATTCTGGATTTCCTGCTTATTCCCTCCCAATTCCGAGAATCTTCCGGAAGTTTTCCAGAAACCTTATTAAGCACCACTGCCAGGATAAGCGCTACCTCAAATGCGTGTTGTCGACAAGCACACTGTACTTTACTTTCTAAGGTAATTGACGCTTGAGCTGACATCTGCAACAATTATCGTGAATTAAATCTCTGCAGATGTCTCCGCAGACGTTATTCCCTCGTAATTCAAGGAATCTTCCAACCGGGATTTTTAGAAAACCAGGACATTTTGGGAATGTCACCAGAATTTTGCAACCCTACTTCTACTCAACGATTTATATATACACTAGATGACTGATAGGGGGCGCTGTGTTGAAAATATATTTTGGAGCTATAGAAATGCATTTATTAACATTCGTTTTTGACACATTTATTCTATTAGAAACACCTTAATGCATACTTTTAAATTATATTGTGTGAGCTAAACATCAAAATGTAAAATTAAAATTTTTATAAAAAGTGTTTCCTTCATGTAAACATTTTAGAGATTACTAATGTTAGTGTCCCCACACAACAACAAAAATACTTAAATACATGTCATTTTGTCTTTGAAACATTTAATTGAAATACTGTAGAATTCCATTAATTCCTACTGCTTCTTCTGGGGAGTGCCAATATGGCCGACTGGTTGCTTCAAAGCCTCTCAATGGCCAATACATAGCATCAGCAATCCAGGGTTTATATACATCATTGGTTCTACTCCTTCTACATCTACCCAGCAAACCAACATTTTTTCTGTGAAAGTTCCCAGAACATTTGTTAGGTTGCGGCAAATGTTCTCATAAGACAAAAACTGTTCAGTTGTGCTGATGATTAGATAATGTTTGTATAAAACATTCGCCTGATGTTGCAAGAACGTTCCCACTCACATTTTGTTGTGGCAGTATGTTCTAAAAACATGATTACATTACCTGGAAACCTAATGAGAACTATTGTGGAATTTTTCTTTGGTGATTGTTACAGATGTTGTACATAACATTTTAGTGAATTTTAGAACATTCCAAGGATATTTCATTTAAAACATCTGTATAATGTGTATAATAAGTATAATAAGTATAATCTGTTATCAAAAACATTATTTGAATGTTTTGGGGATGCTATAATCCTAATGTTAGATAAAACCCTAACTTAATGGAAATCTAAGCTAATGTTCTGTGAATGTTCCCGGTTTTGCTAGATATGCTAACAGACCCCAGAGGGTTTACAGGGGGCCCATCAATCCAGCTCTATAGGAAGCCAGTGAGATAAGGCTGTCTGATATAGATATTTCTCTGTAGATCTGAAAGGCTGGTTCATTAACACGCTGCTCATAAACCCACTACAGAGGCACCACGTCACCAAGCTAGAGCTGGAGAACCTAGATTGAGCCTACGTCCCAAATGGCCACCCTATTCCCATAATGCACTACTGTTGACCAGAGGAGAGCCGGTCTCTGGTCAACAGTAGTGCGCTACAAAAGGGAATAAGGAGTGGTTTAGGACGCACCCTAGGTTTGTTTGGTTTAGTCAGGGTTGGTGTTGATTATCGCCCAGAGGATCCAATCTGTATATCTGTTGCCTGAACTCACTGCAGAGTGGTTATATTGGACCAGGGTGGAAGTTCCCTTTTACGAAAACAGATCTAGGATCGGTTTACCCTTCCCCCATCCTAACCTTAACTATTAGGGGTAAAACACTAAGCTGAACCCAGATCAGTAGTGTGTGTGTAACCTGAGCTGTATACTAAGTGGGTTTATAGGAGTAGAGAGGCTTTACTGGCCTTTGTGACTCAGCCTTTAAAGAGCCGTCATAAACTACTGACTCAGCCTTTAAAAAGCCATCATAAACTACTGACTCAGCCTTTAAAGATACATCATAAACTACTGACTCAGCCTTTATAGAGCCATCATAAACTACTGACTCAGCCTTTAAAGAGCCATCATAAACTACTGACTCAGCCTTTAAAGAGCCATCATAAACTACTGACTCAGCCTTTAAAGAGCCATCATAAACTACTGACTCATCCTTTAAAGAGACATCATAAACTACTGACTCAGCCTTTAAAGAGCCATCATAAACTACTGACTCAGCCTTTAAAGAACCATCATAAACTACTGACTCAGCCTTTAAAGAGCCATCATAAACTACTGAATCAGCCTTTAAAGAGCCATCATAAACTACTGACTCAGCCTTTAAAGAGACATCATAAACTACTGACTCAGCCTTTATAGAGCCATCATAAACTACTGACTCAGCCTTTATAGAGCCATCATAAACTACTGACTCAGCCTTTAAAGAGCCATCATAAACTACTGACTCAGCCTTTATAGAACCATCATAAACTACCGACTCAGCCTTTAAACAGACATCATCAACTACTGTGCAACTCTCATGGGAACAGCTAACAGGACATTTTTTTTATTTTTTTTTATTTAACCTTTATTTAACCAGGTAAGCCAGTTGAGAACAAGTTCTCATTTACAACTGCGACCTGGCCAAGATAAAGCAAAGCAGTGCAATAAAAACAACAACACAGTTACATATGGTGTAAACAAAACATAAAGTCAAAAATACAACAGAAAATATATATACAGTGTGTGCGAATGTAGTAAGTTATGGAGGTAAGGCAATAAATAGGCCATAGTGCAAAATAGTTACAATTTCGTATTAACACTGGACTGATAGATGTGCAAAAGATGATGTGCAAATAGAGATACTGGGGTGCAAATTAGCTAAATAAATAACAATAGGGGGATGAGGTAGTTGGGTGGGCTAATTTCAGAATGGCTGACATACCTCTTATTTGCTTTCCAAATTGGTTCAAATTAGGTTACGGTTAGGAGTTAGGGTTGGGGTTAGGGTATAGATAAGGGTCAGTTTTAGGTTTTAGCTAAACTTCTGTTTTCATTAAGTAGTCTGCCCAAGTTGTGATTTTGTACCATGTCATACTGTTCCTGACCACAGGAGGGCACTCTGGAGTGGACCGACGGCAGTAACTACGAATACAGCTACTGGGATGGCAACCAGCCTGACGATGGCGTACACCGCATCCCTGAAGAGGAAGACTGTGTCGAGATCTGGTACAGGCAGAACAGCGGTGAGACACACACAGGCGCAAGATGCATACACGCACAGGCACACACACAGGCAGTCAAGAATGCATACACACAGTGTATTACCCAATAAGACATGATTGAACCAGGGGATGACCTAAAGGTTCTTAATAAGATGATTGAGCCAGGGGATGACCTAAAGGTTCTTAATAAGACATTATTGAGCCAGGGAATGACCTAAAGGTTCTTAATAAGATGATTGAGCCAGGGGATGACCTAAAGGTTCTTAATAAGATGTTTGAGCCAGGGGATGACCTAAAGGTTCTTAGTAAGACATGATTGAGCAAGGGGATGACCTAAAGGTTCTTAATAAGACATGATTGAGCCAGGGGATGACCTAAAGGTTCTTAATAAGACATGATTGAGACGGGATGACCTAAAGGTTCTTAATAAGACATGATTGAGCCAGGGGATGACCTAAAGGTTCTTAATAAGACATGATTGAGACGGGATGACCTAAAGGTTATTAATAAGACATGATTGAGACGGGATGACCTAAAGGTTCTTAATAAGATGATTGAACCAGGGGATGACCTAAAGGTTCTTAATAAGACATGATTGAGACGGGATGACCTAAAGGGTCTTAATAAGATGATTGAGCCAGGGGATGACCTAAAGGTTCTTAATAAGACATGATTGAGCTAGGGGATGACCTAAAGGTTCTTAATAAGACATGATTGAGCCAGGGGATGACCTAATGGTTCTTAATAAGATGATTGAACCAGGAGATGACCTAAAGGTTCTTAATAAGACATGATTGAGACGGGATGACCTAAAGGTTCTTAATAAGACATTATTGAGATGGGGTGACCTAAAGGTTCTTAATAAGACATGATTGAGCCAGGGGATGACCTAAAGGTTCTTAATAAGATGATTGAGCCAGGGGATGACCTAAAGGTTCTTAATAAGACATGATTGAGCCAGGGGATGACCTAAAGGTCCTTAATAAAACATGATTGAGCCAGGGGATGACCTAAAGGTTCTTAATAAGATGATTGAGCCAGGGGATGACCTAAAGGTTCTTAATAAGACATGATTGAGCCAGGGGATGACCTAAAGGTTCTTAAAAAGACATGATTGAGCCACGGGATGACTTAAGTTTCTTAATAAGATGATTGAGCCAGGGTTCTTAATAAGACATGATTGAGCCAGGGGATGACCTAAAGGTTCTTAATAAGACATGATTGAGCCAGGGGATGGCCTAAAGGTTCTTAATAAGACATGATTGAGCTAGGGGATGACCTAAAGTGTCACGCCCTGGCTCTGGGACTCTGTTATGTTGAGCCAGGGTGTGTTGTTTCTTTGTGTTTTGTGTGCTAGGGTGATATTCTAGTTCATTTGTTTCTATGTTGGCCGGTGTGGTTCTCAATCAGAGGCAACGTGAATCAGCTGTTGCTTGTTGTCTCTGATTGGGAACCATACTTAGGCAGCCTGTTTTCCACAGTATGTTGTGGGATCTTGTTCCGTTTGGTTTGTGTAACCGTAGGACTGCACATTTCGTATCGTTTGTTGTTTTGTTCTGGAATAAAATAAGTATGTTCACTTATCACGCTGCGCATTGGTCCACTTCTTCTCAAGACGATCGTGACAGAAGATCCCACCTTAACTGGACCAAGCAGCGTGTCCAGGAGCCAACACTAGAGAGGACTCTAACGAACATCAACCTCGACTGGGTCAAGCCGCGGGAGGAGGAGAGAGGCTGGACTTGGGAGCAGAGGAGCAAGAGTCTGGCGAGAGCCATGGAGGCCTGGCCCACGGGGAGGAGAGACGCCCAGAAACATTTTAGGGGGGGGCTCACGCCGTGGACGACGGGGCAGCAGGAGGCCGCCAGGTTACGGGAGTCACTGGTCACCAGGGGGAAGGAGGATGTAGAGGCACGGCGAGAGGTACTGGGGTGTGTTGCCAGTCCAGTCCGGCCCGTTCCTGATCCCCGCGTAGGGCCAGTGGTGTGTGTCCCCAGTACGGTCCGGCTTGTTCCTGTCCCTCGCACCGAGCCTGTGGTGCGCGTCGCCAGCCCGGTCCGGCATGTTCCTGCCCCTCGCACCAAGCCTGTGGTGCGCGTCGCCAGCCCGGTCCGGCCTGTTCCTGCCCCTCGCACCAAACCAGTGGTGCGCTTCGTCAGCCCGGTTCGGCCCGTCGCTGCTCCCCGCACCAAGCCAATGGTGCGCGTCGTCAGCCCGGTCCGGCCTGTTCCTGCTCCCCGCACCAAGCCAGTGGTGCGCTTCGTCAGCCCGGTTCGGCCCGTCCCTGCTCCCCGCACCAAGCCAGTGGTGCGCTTCGTCAGCCCGGTTCGGCCCGTCCCTGCTCCCCGCACCAAGCCAATGGTGCGCGTCGTCAGCCCGGTCCGGCCTGTTCCTGCTCCCCGCACCAAACCAGTGGTGCGCTTCGTCAGCCCGGTTCGGCCGGTCCATGCTCCCCGCACCAAGCCTGTGGTGCGCGTCGTCAGTCCGGCACAGCCCGTGCCTGTTCCACCGGTGCCTTGTCCGGCACCGGTCAGCTGCTCCACTCCGGAGCTAGAGCAATCCGCTCCACCAGTGTTCAGTCCAGCTCCGGCCAGCAGGGCCAGACCGGACCAGGGGCGCTTTGGGGGGTTAGAGAGGGAGTGGGGGTCATGCCCGGAGCCGGAACCGCCTCCGAGGAGGAATGCCCACCCGGCCCTCCCCTGTTCAGTTTATGTTTGGCGCGGTCGCAGTCCGCGCCTTTGGGGGGGGGGGGGGGGGTACTGTCACGCCCTGGCTCTGGGACTCTGTTATGTTGAGCCAGGGTGTGTTATTTCTTTGTGTTTTGTGTGCTAGGGTGATATTCTAGTTCATTTGTTTCTATGTTGGCCGGTGTGGTTCTCAATCAGAGGCAACGTGAATCAGCTGTTGCTTGTTGTCTCTGATTGGGAACCATACTTAGGTAGCCTGTTTTCCACAGTGTGTTGTGGGATCTTGTTCCGTTTGGTTTGTGTAACCGTAGGACTGCACGTTTCGTATCGTTTGTTGTTTTGTTCTGGAATAAAAGAAGTATGTTCACTTATCACGCTGCGCATTGGTCCACTTCTTCTCAAGACGATCGTGACATAAAGGTTCTTAATAAGACATGATTGAGACGGGATGACCTAAAGGTTCTTAATAAGACATGATTGAGCTAGGGGATGACCTAATGTCACGCCCTGGCTCTGGGGACTCTTATATGTTGAGCCAGGGTGTGTAGGGTCTATGTTTTGTGTTCTATGTTCAGTTTCTAGTTCATGTGTTTTCTAGGTTGGCCGGGGTGGTTCTCAATCAGAGGCAACGAGAATCAGCTGTTGCTTGTTGTCTCTGATTGGGAACCATACTTAGGCAGCCTGTTGTGCACTTGTGTTTTGTGGGATCTTGTTCTGTGTTGGTTTGTGTTGTTAACCGAGGACTTCACGTTTCGTTTGGTTGTTTTGTATTTTGTATCGTGTTGCCAGTACACTATTAAAAAGATGTACGCATATCACGCTGCGCCTTGGTCCAATCATTATGACGAATAATAAGACATGATTGAGCCAGTGGATGACCTAAAGGTTCTTAATAAGACATGATTGAGACGGGATGACCTAAAGGTTCTTAATAAGATGATTGAATCAGGGGATGACCTAAAGGTTCTTAATAAGATGATTGAGCCAGGGGATGACCTAAAGGTTCTTAATAAGATGATTGAGCAAGGGGATGACCTAAAGGTTCTTAATAAGACATGATTGAGCCAGGGGATGACCTAAAGGTTCTTAATAAGATGACTGAGCCAGGGGATGACCTAAAGGTTCTTATAAGACATGATTGAGCCAGGGGATGACCTAAAGGTTCTTAATAAAACATGATTGAGCCAGGGGATGACCTAAAGGTTCTTAATAAGATGATTGAGCCAGGGGATGACCTAAAGGTTCTTAATAAGACATGATTGAGCCAGGGGATGACCTAAAGGTTCTTAATAAAACATGATTGAGCCAGGGGATGACCTAAAGGTTCTTAATAAGACATTATTGAGACGGGATGACCTAAAGGTTCCTAATAAGACATGATTGAGCCAGGGGATGACCTAAAGGTTCTTAATAAGATGATTGAGCCAGGGGATGACCTAAAGGTTCTTAATAAGACATGATTGAGCCAGGGGATGACCTAAAGGTTCTTAATAAGATGATTGAGCCAGGGGATGACCTAAAGGTTCTTAATAAGACATGATTGAGCCAGGGGATGACCTAAAGGTTCTTAATAAGATGATTGAGCCAGGGGATGACCTAAAGGTTCTTAATAAGATGATTGAGCCAGGGGATGACCTAAAGGTTCTTAATAAGACATGATTGAGCCAGGGGATGACCTAAAGGTTCTTAATAAGACATGATTGAGCCAGGGGATGACCTAAAGGTTCTTAATAAGACATGATTGAGCCAGGGGATGACCTAAAGGTTCTTAATAAGATGATTGAGCCAGGGGATGACCTAAAGGTTCTTAGTAAGACATGATTGAGCTAGGGGATGACCTAAAGGTTCTTAATTGGTTGTTTTGGATGTGTTTCTCTGAATTTATGTACAAGTATGTGTCCCTGCTCATCACACACACACACAGAGGCTCAAAAGCACATGCAGGAATGCACACACACATATGCACAGGAAGCACGAACACACACATGTTCACAATCATACGCATAGCAGGGACACACACTAGTAAAGTGTTACGTGAATTATTTAACAAACTATTTTAGTGTCTCTGTGCGTCTCCCAAAAGGTTGTAAGTCTTTTGGGATTTAAGTAACGGCCAGAGTCCCGGTCTGCATAGTCAGAGATATTTATTCATTGAGAATTCTGCCATCACAATTTCAGAGTCCATCTTTTATACTCATACGTCATACAAAAAGAAATCCCTCCCCTCTGTAGGTGGGCTGTAGTTTCCACTCTAAAAACTGCTCTACTGACCATCAGTTCACACACACACACACATATACACACATGCATACACACATACATACACACACACACACACACACACATATCCTACTCCCTGCATTACTCAGTTATTGCCGTTCTCACAATATTCTGCACCATGTTTTCATAACAGTTTCTCCCCTCCCTAAATTGGGAGGCCTCTTTATCTTAGTTTCTCAGTTGTCTTTGTTGTCTGGCCTAACTCCTTACTCACATTGCTAAATAGTGGCTCAATGCCATAGCCTTTACTGGTCCTACACTCACACATTTCTAACACATTATACACAGTTTCAGGGTGTAATAATTAGTCATTAATAATTAATCTATCATAAAGAAACTCAGAGAAACATGCCTGGCCATTTAAGAGCCTTTAGGCTATAACCCCCATCAGGCCTTGCTGTGACACCAGGCATCTATAACCCCCATCAGGCCTTGCTGTGACACCAGGCCTCTATAACCCCCATCAGGCCTTGCTGTGACACCAGGCCTCCATAACCCCCATCAGGCCTTGCTGTGACACCAGGCATCTATAACCCCCATCAGGCTTTGCTGTGACACCAGGCCTCTATAACCCCCATCAGGCCTTGCTGTGACACCAGGCCTCTATAACCCCCATCAGGCCTTGCTGTAACACCAGACATCTATAACCCCCATCAGGCCTTGCTGTGACACCAGGGCTCTATAACCAGTTAAGGCTGAATCACTCTCCAGTCTCCCTTGTTGGGTAATATACTGTGTGTATCATTAGGACAACTGGGTGCCAAAACAGACACTTGCGTTAATGAGTCTCACACACACACACACACACACACAGACATTGCATACACACACTCATGGACGTCGTATAAACGGACTCAGAGACACACACTCGCTCACACACATTGCAGGCACACACACACACACGTCCGTAGCTGATGAGTCAGTCAGTGTGTTATAGTGTTGTTTCGGGCCCTAACAGCGCTGTGTGTGTGTGTTTCTAACAGCGCTGAGGTCCTGGAATGATAACAGCTGTAACAAAGCCTTTCCCTTCGTGTGCAAGATCCCCACACTGGACACTAGACCTCCAGGGTCCAACACACACACACACACACACACACTCTCTCACACATTTTTTACATTTACATTTTAGTCATTTAGCAGACGCTCTTATCCAGAGCGACTTACAGTTAGTGAGTGCATACATAATTTTTTTCTTTTTCATACTGGACCCCCGTGGGAATCGAACCCACAACCCTGGCGTTGCAAACGCCATGCTCTACCAACTGAGTGGGAGAGGGAGGAGGAGGAGAAGAGAGGGAGGAGGAGGAGAGAGGAGAAGGAGGAGAAGAGAGGGAGGAGGAGGAGGAGAAGAGAGGGAGGAGGAGGAGGAGGGAGGAGGGAGGGAGGAGGAGAGAGGGATGAGGAGGAGAGAGGGAGGAGGAGGAGAGAGGGATGAGGAGGAAGAGGAGGAGGGGAGGAGGAGGAAGAGGGAGGAGGAGGAGAGAGGGATGAGGAGGGGGAGGAGGAGGAGTAGAAGAGGGGGAGGAGGGAGGCGAGAGGGAAGGAGGAGGAGAAGAAAGGGAGGAGGAGGAGAGGGAGAGGAGGAGAGAGGGATGAGGAGGAGAGAGGGGAGGAGGAGGAGGAGAAGAGAGGGAGGAGAAAAGAGAGGGAGGAGGAGGAGAGAGGAATACATGGGACTTATCATGTGAAGGCCAGTCATCAACACTCCTTCCTTCCTTCCTTCCTTCCTTCCTTCCTTCCTTCCTTCCTTCCTTCCTTCCTTCCTTCCTTCCTTCCTTCCTTCCTTCCTTCCTTCCTTCCTTCCTTCCCTTCCTTCCTTTCCCTCCATCCCTCCTTCCTTCCTTCCTTCCATCCATTCATCCTTCCTTCCTTCCTTCCTTCCTTCCTTCCTTCCTTCCTTCCTTCCTTCCTTCCTTCCTTCCTTCCTTCCTTCCTTTCTTTCTTCCATCCCTCTTCCTCCCCTCCTTCCCTCCTTCCCTCCTTCCCTCCATCGCTCCTTTACTTTTCTCTTCATAGTGTAGGTATGTTGTAGAAGTTGAGATGGAATAGTGTTCCATTTGGGAAGCGGCCGTTGCCTCAGCAGTCTGTTGTGTTCTCCTCCTCACCTCTTCACCCTGCAGCCCTGTTACCACTAAGATACTTTGATGTTTTCTCAAGTCTCAAATGGAACCCTATTCCCTATGTAGGGCACTACTTTGTGCCAGAGCTCTATGTGGCTCAGGCCAACAGTAGTGTACTGTAAGGAGAATAGTGTGCTATTTGAGACAGTTTTTGTTGCTGTGTACGTGTGAATGTTTATATGTACTGTAATGTAGTAAATGCAGGACCAGTTATCAAGATGTTGATCAATTCTTTAATAATTTAATTTAAAAAACAGACTGTGGTTGTTTTGTGTCTTGACTGTTGAGTCCCTTCTCCATCACACACGCAGCCTTAGCAACAACACATTTGGTAAATAGCCTCATACCAGGTAAGCTACAGAACCACTAGGTAGTTACATAGGACTTAACACTGTTCTATTTTGCAAGTATTTACTAAAAAGACAAGAACACGGCTGCTCTTGCCGGTACCACTTTAGGTTATTAAGCTAAGCAAATCCACTAAAAATACAAGAACACGCTGCTCTTGCCAGTACCACTTTAGTTTATTAAGCTAAGCAAGTCCACTAAAGAGTGAGTGGTAAGCACAGCTAGTTCGAGCGATAGTTACATACCACACCACCGTATTTACTACACAAGGAGTTTTTTTAAGTGTAGCGAGTTGTGTATGTGTGCGTCACAAATTCCACCCTAAAAGACCCGTAGGGCTCTGTTGAAAAGTAGCGCACTACAAAGCGAATAGGGTGCCATTCGGGGAAGCAGCAGGCTATGTGTTGTCTTGTCTATTGTAAGAGGGGCAGTTTGGCCTGAGAGGTGGGTTGTCAGTACAGATTGACCAGTTAGTGACCTGGAAGGTGTGAGGCTGAGGGAGGGGGAGATTAAGGAGGTTTCAACCCAATCTGGCAACTCAACCTTCAGATAATTCCCCCCAAACAAAACAGGGACAGAAAAAGTGTGTCTGTGTGTGTGTTGTATGTGTGCGTGTGTGTGTGTGTCTGGCCCTGTTTCAGCTGGTTCCCAGTATTCTCTCATCCAGGAGGGAATTCCTTAGCTCTGTGGCAGAGTGACATGTCACATCTCCCTGTGTGTGTGTGTGTGTGTTTGTGTGTGTGTGTCAGTGTCCGTGCCCTTCCCCTCCTCCTCTAAGCATTGGCATTCCTCTCCAATCAAAAGAACCGGAACGTCCACACACACGCATGCACACACACACACACACACACGCATGCACGCACACACACATACATACACACACACACACGCGCACACACAAACGCATGCACACACACACACACACACACACACACACACACACACACACACACACACACACACACACACACACACACACACACACACACACACACACACACACACACACACACACACACACACACACACACACACACACACACACACACACACACACACACACACACACACACACACACACACACACACACACACACACACTCACACACACACACATACATACACACACGCGCGCGCGCACACACACACACACACACACACACACACACACACACACACACACAATCACACACACACATACACACA